>NC_069144.1:51523911-51817459 GCF_943734635.1 Anopheles cruzii | reverse complement strand
CCTCATTACTCTCTCTCTGTTCTCTCACATGTGCGGAGCGCAACGCTATACCGGACTAAGTCCTCTCTGGCGTGTAGCACTTCGCACATACTTGAACTACTGGCGATCTGTGAGGGCTCGCGCACCAGGCGGGCATAAAGCGTTCTAAGTGTTTGCTCGTTGGAGCACCACACCAATACACGCGACCCTCATTACTCTCTCTCTGTTCTCTCACATGTGCGGAGCGCAACGCTATACCGGACTAAGTCCGCTCTGGCGTGTAGCACTTCGCACATACTTGAACTACTGGCGATCTGTGAGGGCGCGCGCACACGGCGGGCGAGTAGCGTTCGAAGTGTTAGCCCCACCGTGACGCGCGACCCTCGACACTCTCCCCACACATAAGCATTGCATTGCGCACGCTATCGGGCCAAGCCCGGGCAGGCGTGTTGCGCTCTGCAAGCTTATTCTCTTTCCCCGTACCGTCCGACTCTCGCGCTCGTATTTCAAGCCACCAACACAATCCTCTCTCGCACCAGTTTCGAACGTGTTTCTTTATGCAATCCTATCTTGCTTGCTTTACTCCGCCACTGCCATTCCAACACCAATACCACGAACTTCCGTTGCTACGTACAGCACTCTCTTCCACTGTATCTTCTTACCTCATCCAAGCTATCCAACTCTTCGTGTTCCTGCACGTTCCCACGTGTTAACCGTTGTCTCCGAATGCTCCTGGCCCAAAGCCGGGTCACTCTTGGCCAGCGCCTATGGTCCGAAACCGGGTCGCTGCTCCCCTCTACCGGTGTCGATGGTCTTAACCCGACTACCATTGCCTGCGAATGCCTATGGCCCTAAGCCGGGTCACTCTTGGCCAGCGCCTATGGTCCGAAACCGGGTCGCTGCTCTCTCACCAATTCGTTCCGCCATGAAATCTTACATGGCAGGATCGCCAATGTGATATCCTTATACTTTATTATTATTCACTATGCCGCTCCCGCAGCTCTCGGACACAACCGTCCACGTCTATGTCCATCGTCAGACTGACTGCGCTCACCAATTCACACATACCAATTCCATTCCTATTCGTATATGCCACATGTGTGTATGTGTGGGGTGTGTAACAGTGTATGAGTGTGTGGAATTGTTCGATTGTTTACGTGTTGCTGGACTGCTGTGTGTGACCAAAAGTAAAGCCGTAGTATTGAAGAGCGGAAGCGTGTGATCCTTGAGTGAACGAATCCAACCGAACATTCTGGGCTCACGGGCACGGGGAATGCAAAGTATCGCAAACACTACCGTGTGTTTGCACTATCTGTGATGGAGCCGAGGGAAAAGAAAACATAAAGAAAAACTCTGGAAACACTGCACACAGCCAAACAGAGATCGCGACACACAACGGGTGATGGGTGAATGGGCGCGCTACTGTGTTGGGGAAGTTGCGTACGGGACACGCGACAAGAGCACTAGCGAACAGTGTGTGTGTGTGTGTGTGAGTGAGAGTGTGTGTGTGTAGGTTTACAGCTTCCGAAGCGAAGACAAGCGAAGCAAAATTAAGAGCAAATAATTTATTGTTACTAGATTGTTGTTTAAAAGCCCAGCCCGCGTAGAGTTGCCCCCTCGAAAGCAAGTCCCGGAACGCGGTTGGGAAGCGTTTACTCAGCTTCCTGCCAAGAAGGAACGAAAACCACACACCCACCCACACGCTCTGAACGGCATCATGTCCCGTCCGTTGTGCAGTATTTCAAAACGGTGAAGCCAACCTCAGTTCCGCAGACCGAATGCAAAACTGAGCACACAGAGCGAAGGTCTAATGTTACACGGTGCCATGAACTCCCTTCGAACGGTTAGCGATAGAAGCACGGAAAAGGGTACTACAACACAGTTTGTAAGAGTGCACGACAAGTGGAAAACAAAAAAAAAAGCCAACTCAGAACCGGAAAAAAAAACAATGAAATCGTCGCCGAATGCAAACAAACGAATTAAACCAATGGATAAAAAAAATGCGGATGGAAAATTGCTTATTCCAGTTCCAGTGATATATATTAGATGTAGGTTGCAATTATTATTTTCTATATTACTCCTTAACAACCCCCCCTCGACCCGGAATCGCTCTTCTATGTTCCTCCCTGTTTGGCCAATCTTTCGGTTACAAGTCTGCGAAATTCGAGTCATTACCTGTATACAATGAAGAGGAACGAAAACGAAGCATAAAATGGCTCACACGATGGGGCCACTGCGGGTGTACAGGCGTCAACATTATTACAGCTTTTTTTTGCGTTGCTATTTCCATTATGCGCTGACGGTGACACAAAGCACTACTTATGGTTAAACGTCGTGCAAACGAAGAATGGGCCGCAACGGGAAGGTTTAATCGCATTCGAACACGATAACGCTGGGGCCCAAATCAGAACGTAAGTCGCGAAATCGCGAATCACGCGTGTCGCGTAGCCAGTTATCGATGCAATGAGGATGAAATGAGTGCATGAAATAAAACTACCGAATTAAAAACGTAAGAAAGGTGAACGCAGCATTGAAATCGGGGGAGAGTAGAGTCGTGTAAATGGGGAAAGTGGAGAGAAGAAACCGAAGAGGAGCGTTTAGTGCGGAGCGCAACTGTCTTTGTATTTATCTAATAAATACAGTTCAAACAGGAAAATAAATTAATTTAACGAAACCATGGTTAAAACAAGGTAGACTCTAGGAAGGTAATATAAAAAAGCAAAGTATATTCATATAAATTGACGCAAGATGCGGCGGGAAACGCTGAAACTGAAGAACGGTAGTAGTACCGGAACAGCACGGAAGAGAGGCGCTCGGAGAGTGGACTTGGACCATTGTGGGCCAGCACCCCGCGAGAGCCAGACGAGCTAGGAGCACGTTGTGTATAATATGTAGGCAAATAGGATATGATGTTTACGAAACAAACATACAGACAATTACAGTCGAAGGACGAAGCGCGTACCGAAGCAAGCAATATGGCCATCATCGCGCGCGCATTCGATGCTCCTACACTGCGGATACTTTCCGCACCCTACCCAGCCCAGCCCAGGTTTGGGGAAGTATCTGTTCCACTCGAAAGCCATCTCCTTGTGCGCATTATTGCGTTATACGCCAACGCCAAGAAAGTGGCACTCGTTGCGCATCAAAAGCACAGGGAAAACAAATGTGGATTGAACGTAACGATGATAGAGGGAAGGTTTCAGTTCCACTAGCGCGCAATTCTCTACCGACCGGCAGGCTCTGGCCAAAACAGTTAAGAAAAACCCAACCAACTGAAGAACACAACAATAACCTGGTACTGTGTGTAAGGCAGCAAAACAATAAACATATTATTCTGAGCGAATAAAAAAGAAATGAGCGAATATTACTGCGAGTTACGGATTATTTCTGCCGTCCTGAAGGTTAGTAATGGAAATTTCATCATGAAACCTACCGTTTCACCATAAATAAATTGTTGTTTGTGGCTGCTGTTATTTATTCACTAAAGATTCACGAGGCCCTGGGCTGGGAATAAATACCACCGAGCGCCCTGTACTGGCCAGCAAATGGACAAACAGTAACAAACACTGCTTCGCAGGACGAAAAACGGCTCCACTGTTCAAACATTCATACTATCATTCTGATGTACACACTCACCGCTCGACCACCGCCCGCCACTCGCCTCCCGAGGTACGGTTACGCCCCAAAAGGACGAATGGTGGGCCGGTAAAAAAACGAAATATTCATGTTTGCTGTTCGGGGTAAATTATTTTTCTGCTGCTGCTCCCTGTTATCTGAGTGCAGTTCCCTGCTGGGTGACCGGAACACGGAACTGGAGGTGAATTGAGTTCCGCCCTGACCTAGGCCGGTTGGTTGAACTTGCTGCAACCGGGCTGCTGAGTGTAACCATGTAACTGGGTCAGGTCTGTTGATCCGATGCCAAAAAGTTGGGCTGATTTATTGGAGAGACTGGTGTCGTCCCGGGTTGTGGACGGCTCCGAGCATCCTCCGAGCCAGCCGGGCCTGGTAGGCCGCGGCCTGGTAGGCCGCGGCCTGGGGGCTGCTGTTCGATGAGACGTGTGGGCGCATCGTTGAAAAATATGCTCCACAACTTTTTTGCGGCGAAACCACCCAAAATAGCTCAACACACACAAAAAGAGCCGCTATTATGCTGGCTTTCGGTACGATGAAACGAAAGCTGGTTTTTTTTGTAAACTTGGCCAACATCTCTCGAAGGTGCCCTGGGTGTAGGTCGTGTGATCCTTCGGGCAGCTTGCCTTTTGCACGAAAACAGTTTTTAATGACTTTTGTTGTTTTCCGAATCTTGCCATCATATTTTTGAGGCTCTCTGGCACTACACTGCGCACTCAAGCCAGCTTACCTGACGGAAGTTCCGAGGCTTGGTAAATGCACTCTCGGTGGACGCGCAATGGCCAGCCGGGGCGCTAATGGGCCAGTCCGTTAGCTCGTTTGGTGCGCGAACTATCAATTCCCCCGAAAACTGTCACAAACAGTGCGGCGGTTTTGGTCACAGCGAATTTATCATAAAAATAATCCCAGTCCAGGGATTGACCACACGACCACGCTGGACCCAGAGCCCACATGACTTTTTGTCCCAGTTTTGTGTATTGCAACACACACACACTGTTTGCTAGCTAAAAGTTTGCTGTTCAATGGCAAGAGTTTTGGGTCCTGGGGGGGAAAACCATCCCGAATGCATTTCCATGGAATATTTTCCCAGATGATGTTTTTCGGTTAGTCCACAAACTGGTGGATGCACAAATAAACACACATTTGGGATAGCTTAGGTTGGGAACACCTAGACAGCCATTGAGGCTTTAGTTTGGTTTTCTATTTTTGGGGGTTTTACTGGTTTTGGTTCATCTTTAAGAACTAAATGTGAGAGGAAAGTGAAAACACGTTCTCCGAAATCAGCATTATGAAACATTCCAAATCGATCGTTTTAAATAGAATAGTTTGAAACTGTGCCCAGCATAAGTTTGCTGCCCTCCGGTGGAAAATTCATGTTCTTAAAGCCCAAATAACGCCCCAGACAAATCAATTGATTGAGAGCATAGAAAGCTCGTTGGTTCGCCTCGGCAGTTGGTGGCTTCGCCGCAAAACTCGATCAATATTCTTTCGGTTCGGGTCCGATGATGAATGTTCTCACGAGAACGGTGCCGGAGGCTGGCCCGGATCTTCAGTCGGTTTTTTTTTTGCTGGCGCGTACGAACCGACAGACCAACCGAGGCGCTCATGATGTTTGTCGAGGACAGCATGGCGCCAACCGCCATCGATCGCCAACCGAAAACTACCCCAAGTAGCGCGCGACAGACCGTAAGGATCCGCGTTCGCCACCACCCCGCGCCATCAATGTTATCATTTTATGCTTGTTCCTATACCCGTCCGCTGCACTTACAATCGAGCGCGTGTGTCGCTGTGTGCGTGGCGCTTAGTCCGAGAGAGGTCAGAATCCGGACATCCGTTTTCCAATCACGGCGCCAATCTCGTGGTCGAGTTGGATGAAGAATATTTTTTGAGGCGATTTTTGTGTTATCCGAAAACAATGTAAGCATTTCGCGAGTTAAAGAGAACTCGGTCGGAGACATGCCCCCCCGAATGCTTGGCTCGCAACAACGGATGTTGTTACGCCAGCCAATACTATTGGCGGAAGTGAACAATTTCTTTCTACTACATTAGCCACCGAGCGGAGAGGATCACGAAACCTTAGCGCTTCTGCCAGTGTGCTCCTTCATCTTCCACGAAACAGGAACAACAGTTTTCCACCGAATCGAACAGAGGGTGCTTCACGGTTTCGTATCCTTTTGTCTTCCGGAGCGTACCGATGATCCACATCTCGTGTCGCTCCGTGACGCAATTACCGGGTTTGGTTAAACGATGCGTAACGCGTACTGAGGATGACACTGGGTGGGTTTACCGTGATCCACCGGCACCTTTTGTGTGTCTTGCGATATGATCCACCAGATCCATCGTACGTCACGGAGGTTGGCGTGCGTTGATTCCAATCCCTTTGCCAACCCTGCCAAAGCCAAACCCCAAGCGTTTACTTCAACATGCCCTGTCCCCCGTTTGTGTTACGGTCGGATTGGTTTGGTCCGGATTAGCTGCTGTTCTGCAATCGTCCGTACCGTTATAGTCACTCCGAGAGTGACCCCAAAAGGCCCGAAATGTGTCACTCGAATGGACGCCCACATATTTATAATTATTATCTATGTTCAACATAACATCGTGATTTATGTTTATTGTCGCAAATCGTTCGCGATCGGTGGGCGGCTTTTAATGAAGCAAAAAGGGAACAAAAAAACCCAACCGATTAACGAGACAAAATGGTTGCGCAACCTGGTTGCGAACGCGTGGCTCCAGCAACGACGACGACGTTGCACTGCTGCCGTTCGCTTGGCTGTGGGGGTCCCGATGCGAATGCTCCACAGGCTCCGTGGGCGAAAGACGACAAAATGCGACGTTTATGGTCTTAGTTTTCAGCAATGAGCCAATGAGGATGAGCTCCGATGATTCTCGGAGCGAATCTCCCCCGGGGATGGGTCGTTGGGGAATTGATTAGGATGCTGACGCGGCCGTCGGTCGTGGCTCTTGCTAAACACGGTCAATTAAGATGTTACGCCACGCGAAACTTACTACCGCTTGACGGTAGACTGTACGAGAAAATTTGAATAAAAGTCCACGGCTCGGAAAGCGGGAACGGAACGCGCGCCGTAAGTGCCACCGACGGCTGTTTAGCATAGCTTTTGCCGGCCTAATAATTATTATTTAAACCATTAACGTTACCATGCCGCCTGCTCTTTATGGCGGAAACAGGCGACGTAAATTGACTACCATCCGCCGTTGCCCTACTTTATCAGTGTAACTGAGGTTTACATGCGGCAGCAGCAGGAGAAAGTTAGATCATGTTTGTTATTAGTTTCGGAACCCAAATTTCAGCCTCACCGATAATTACGAAATCATGACCGCACTACAACTTACTCAAAACATGGTTCATGAACGGCGCTAGATGTTGGATCCACTCCATCAAGTTTAAAGCGTTAGAGTTTGCGGCATTTTGTGGCCTATCTTCGTGGATTTATTGATTCGATTTTTCCTTTAAAGAAATGCTACATACCTTATTAGTTCTCCAAGGTGTGGACGCCACTCAACTACAAAGATTGTGAATTTCCAAAACGGCTTCTATTAAATAACAGTTTAAGAATTTTTCTTCAGTTCTCAATTCTACAACCGTACACCGTAAGTAAATATTTTACAAAATCTTTCAAAATTTTCCATTCTCAAAGCGTAACGCAAAGTTTTCGGTTAGCTATAGCTCGGTTAGCGCAAAGTCTCTTCGAAAAATCATTCATCGAGTTTATATGGTGTTTACCAGCGAAAGATTGCGTTAAACTAGCCGACCAGGCGTGCCTGATGCGGCAGGGCCGTTCGGGTTTCCCATGACTTCATTGCCAATCGGTCGGTCGAACGAACCGAACCCTGGCGACATGGCTAATTAATATTCCCGTCCTTGCACTAACGGACCCAAGCCTTTGTAGCTCCCACGAGCTCCCAAAAGCGACGAATCGCATAAACAGCTAGTTAATTGCCATACGGATTACGCTGGCGTCCAGCTGCACCTTGCGAGAGGACGGCAGCCGGAACATTTGATAGATGAATTACCTTTCCAGGAAGTGCGTACAGCCAGAGGCAGAATATTTTTAAGGACTTTTTGAAGCAAAGTGCCAATGAAGGTCCACTCTTGGGTGCATGGGAGTTAAGGGGTCCAACCACAGATCAGACCGCCCAACATGGCTCGATAACGGCCCATTAATCAGGCAGTTAATTTACAGTACGATCACCTCCTCCGTTCGGTCGCCTACTTGGGCGCCGTCAGGGTCGTAAAAATCAGAGCTCCGCAATCCGGGTATTAGTATTTCAAACGATGGAGCTTCCGTTTGGGACTTGTGAGGTTACTCGGTAAAAACCCATCAACGCTTTTTTCGGGTTTTGCTGCTGTTGCTGTACCAGGATGTGAGAAAAAATTTGTTGAACATCGATCAAGAACTCCTATTTGTAACGTTATTAATTTTTGGAACCTGTGTCTTACACAACTTTTGAATTTAGAATGAACCCATTATTTGTGTTGATTGAAATTTCACTCATGCCAGCGACAGGCTCTTTCGTGCAGTGTCACTTTCCACGGGTTGCCTTTTATCCTTCACTCCCAGCTGACCTTTTTCATCGCTAGAAATCCTTTCCTGTGCGATGTGATAGCCAGAGGCCACATTCCAAACCTGGCCTCGGTTCGGTTTTTCCGCACATAATGCCTGTACGGCGGGATCCCAAATCTGTCGCATAGTCAGCGCCGTGCTTCGCCAGGACGACTCCACTGCCGTGTGTGCCGTTGGCGATGGCTGCCGGCCAACGGCCGGGCGTCCCGGTGTCTGTCATGGAGCGCACAGATTTATAAACATGCCCACGGCCCCCATGCAAGCGGTGCAGGAGAGAACGGCACCACCGGGTGGTCACGGCCACAAACCATAACCTATCCTAGAAACGAGGATCAGGTTACGCGCAGGAGAGGAATAAACAAGGACGAATCGAGAGTCACAATTCATCCACGATTTTCTTGGCTGTGGCTGAGCCTTGGCCTCGTTGGCCGGTGCCGAGCTTCGACGTGCGAAAGGTATCTCAATTCCAGGCCCGGCCCGAGAGCTAGTTTGGCAAATCTTTCCTGTCCCGCTTGGCGGCACAGTTCCTGCTTTCAGTTCGATCGGAAGTGTGGCTCAGTTTGGTTCAGGATTTTTGGCACTCGCCCCCACTTTTATTGCAATGATCAATGGATTCTGCGATACGATCAGCGGCAATAAGGTTTAATGATATTTTTTGTGTTCAACCATTCGGTTTTGCCTTCTTTGGCCGGATGTTCGATCCGTGCACCCATTCCGTATGCTACGATTTGCATTCGAAGCGAGTGGGAGCGTTTGAACAAAATGGCCCTGATTTGCATAAAGCACAAAACGGTTGAAAATCGTCCTCAAATGGTGGGGCGGCAATGGGCATAATGGCCGTTCGATAGTTTCACGAAAAAGAGACTTTCCAATTTACCGTTTGCATTCTCCGATACGGAACGTAATTATCGACATGCAAACTTTTTTTTATCTCAGAGCCTTGCCTCAATTGTTCTCAATTGTTCCTAATGCGTTGTATTCTCTCTTTCTTTTAGCACAGGTCGGTATGATACTTTCTAGGTGATAAACCGTACATAATTTTGTCGATATTTGTGCAACAAATCTTTGTTTATACTAATATTAAGTTTAATAAATAGCATTTAGTCGATAAATCCTATAGTTTCCGTTCCGTTTTATAGTTCCTTGTTTCATTTTTATAGTTGACGCAATAATAGGCCATTCATGACAATGAAATGTTTACATTACAAACAGTACCATAACTCTACAGTACAAACTACCTAACTAATCATGGCATTCAAGCGCTATAAGCGACAAATTCCTTAAACTAAACATAATAAAATGTCGTAATTACCTTGAACACCCCGTTTCGTTGTCGTTGCCGGCACGATTAAGACTACAAATCTATTCCCGATTATCGTTTTCAATCGAACCCTTTGGTTCACGCTTTATGATGGCAAACATTAATTATTCCCATCGTGGAGGATGCTTTATCGTTTTGGCCCATTCCTCGGCGCGCAGCAGAATTACCAACGAGCGTCTACCCTTCAATTGTGGCAATTAAAAGGGTACATGAAATGCGCCATTTCAAACAAACTTCTGCTACTGCTTAGAGGCCCTCGCAAACGTGTCTGGATTAATGTATATTTACGGCATTTCGTTAGCCCAAAAGACGTCAATCTTCCCTGGCTCTGGTGGCCCTTTAGGGAGTAGAACGTTAATCGATTAACCGCTGCGTACGAATTTGCATTGGCGCCACGGGTTAAGGTGGTAATAAAACTCTCAACTCATTTACCGAAGTAAGTTTGGCGTTTTTAACCAAAACGGTTGGGTAATTGAATATTCCGAAAAGAGCTTTAATCGAGACTATGCGCCATAGATATGTAGCACTTGCTAGGCATCGAAAGAATCAAGTTTATGACCCTTTTTTATGGTACAGGGTTGTTGAATACTTATGGTATAGTGAACATAATTGAGAATGTTTCGTACCCTATGCTTCCGACCTGCAAGCATTTATTTACCGCAATTGATAAATATGTTTTAAATGGATTGGTAATTTTATGACACATTTTCAGAGGAAAGAAAAACAGAATGAGCTTTGAGTTGGTATGGTAACGGTTTTGTATTGTGTTCATGTTTGTGTGTTCGTTTGTTGGTCTATTGGTGATCCATTCTCTATTGCTTAGTGTTGGAGCCAAAACGAGTACTGCTCGTATTGCTCGTATTGCTCGTATTGCGCTATTCATTGATAACATTTTATATTCATTATTTATAAAGTCTAAAATTTCAACCATAATTTAACCAAAAAATACAAAATACGAATACGAATGATGGACCAACCAACAACAAATTGTTCAACAAACGGTTGAAATTTTAACGTTTTCCTAACGGCACGCTTCCCGAATCGAAAATCGCATACAATCAAGAAAATTGTATGCGATATTGGGTACAATTTTTCGCGCCATCTGTGAACTTTTGTTTTGTTTCGTGCAATGTTGCACACTGACAATAGCGGTGACGTGAACCATTGCTCTTGCGCGCAATCTACTTTTCATTTAATCGCACTCGTGTAACCGTCTGATTTGAAAAAGCAGTTTACAGAATTTGTTGGCGCAACCCCAGAAAGTGTTCCCTAAAGTGATTCAGCATGAAGTACATTTCCTACACTTCCCAAGCTACGCTAATCGCTATCTGTGCCTTGCTATGATCCGCCTTTCGTAACAAACTGGCGTCGGCGCTCGGACCGATCGCCGTTCCGATAGCCGTTATCACGTACCGATAGCTCCGCCTGCGGTAATGCTGCCTGAAATCACGTAGATCTCATTGTCTGTTCCATAATCTTCGCACGCCCACAAGATTACACGCGGATCGGACGGGTGGCGTGCCGAAATCATCTATAAATTTGTAGAATCCGCCCCAATGAAGGCCATCCATTTCGCGGACCGCGCTCTTGGTTGCAAAAAGGTCGTGCTCAGTTCCACCAACCATGCCGGCGGAGGTTAGACAGTACACGATGGCGGACGTGGCGTTACGCGACGGCAAGAACGGTACGCGGACGTGGATTGTGGTCAGTGACATTGTGTACGATGTGACCGATTACATGGAGAACCACCCGGGCGGCAGCGAGCTGATCACCGAGTGGGCCGGAAAGGACGGTACGAAAGACTTCGACGACTTCGGCCATTCGTCGGATGCGATGAAGGAGCTGAAAACGTTGCAAATCGGTGTTTTGGTTGAGGTAAGTGAAGCGCGCTCCGGTGTTTGTGGTGACGTAACGATCCGTAACGGAAACACGGCCTCCTTTCCTTTGCAGGAAGATCGTGCCAAGAACCGGAAGGCGAAATCGGCCAAAAGCGCCACCGTGGAGCAGACGGAAGAAGAATCGAAACCACGGAAGCGTCGAAGGTTCATCATGTGCTGTTAGCGTAGGGCTTCGAAGGCGTGCGGTGCGGTGTTCCTTGTTTGCATCGCGCACTTCTCTATCGTAATAATCAAACCTTACTCAGTAAAAGCGGCCCAGTGCCGAAGCATCTCCTCAATCCACTGCGGAAAAAAATCAGCTATTTTAGGTGTGTCGTAGACGTTAACGTAGCGGAAGGAATCTGAAGGCAGGAACGGCTGTCGAACATTTTAAAGCTACAGCTGATGGCTACACGTCGCTCATTCATAGACGTCGAAACGCAACGGTATCGACCGGTGAGCACGAAAGGTAGTTGTAAAATGTTAAACATACAAAGTTTTCCCGAAACGAGTCCACCGGACTTACCGGGTGACCCGTTCCCAGGGGCTTGTGGTTTGATTTGGGCCGGGTCCTGGTCGGACGTCCCGTATCGATCGTTTCGTGGCCGAAAGTGAAGTATGTCCGCCGAGGCCCCCGGGGGCCGGTGGTTCTACGTCTACCGATTTTCCGTTTTTAAGTTTTATAAAACCGATCCAGCAACGGTCGCTGTCGCTGCCGGCTACACGAAGTTTGCTGTACTCTTTCACTGGAATGGTAATATTTTCGAAACGGAAAGAGCAAAAAAAGCTGATGGCCCCTGAAAGCCACAGAGGCTTCGAGGGGTTTAGCGTGAGCCGTAAAGTGGTTCCAATGGGCTGCTGATCTTTGACACTCTGGACGATAAGGATCCACCAGTGACACTAACATAGTATTAATATTGTTGTTTCCTCAATCGCAAATGCATTTAAAATCCGCTAAAGAGCATGTAGCGAACGTTTTGATTTAATTTTTCCAGTGTCCGGAAAACGGAAACAAAAGCGAAACAAAATGGCACCCGAGCGCGCCGAGCGTCCGTGGTCTGGTCTTTTCTGCTTCGTCTCCTGATCGGTTCTGGTGTTAGGTTCAATGGCCCGGAGCCACTCGGGGCAGTTCACACGTGCGATAGAGGAAGTTCCGCTGACTTCCCGTCCGAAAAAGGTGAAGTAGCCACATAAATCATTAAAAAACTTTCTATGTTAGGGAAGGCCATGCGGGGATGCCTTTTTTCTTGGGCTCCCGCATTCCAATACTCGATCCGGGTCGGACCGGGATAACCACCGACGGAGCCCGGGAGGTGCCGCCGTACACGGACGTGCCGTTGGACCGATACACCCGTGAGGTTCAGGACCTGAGGAGTTTCCTGGACCGCCACACGATCGCGCACGATGCAACTTGCTGACAGCGGGTAGTGCAAAACTTCTCGTTCCACTGTCTTACACGGATTTCGGTGAACTGGGGCGACAGAAAGAGGGCCGGTTGCACCTTTTTTTAGGGTTGGTTCTGGATTTCCCCATCCGCCACGCTGGCCGGAAAGGAGGGCGCGACACCTTTACCGAGCGAGCGAACCTGGCGAGTGTGGGCTTTTACCTCACTTTCGGGTTCCGGGTTTCTGGATCAACTCGGGAGAGCAAGCGTTCCAGCTTAGGGCGTTCTTTTTTGGGCTACATGAGAGGGTTTTTGTTGTCGGTGTTTCACCGTTCTCCTGAAGTTGCTTACACTAACAGCAATCACCACCAGACCTCACGTCGGGCGCCGGTGGTTGAAAGTTGAGATTTAAAAACAAAATAAATCGACTTTTCTCTCTCTGGCGGAACTTTTTCGTAGCGAAACAAAACAAAAAACCAGAGCCCAGAACCCAGAGGTGTCTAGCAACGACGGTCGTAACAAGATTGCCACTGTAAAAGTGTCTGGTGAGGGCTCTTAGTGTCAAATCTAATAAGATCGATGCCATCGCGCCATGTATCGATACCTAACGAGGTATTCCGGCACGAAAAACTGCCCCGATCCGCCCGCGATCCGGCTGAGTGTGACTACCAAACTAGACAGTTTTAAGAGCCTGATCTGGTGGGTAACTTTTAGAATAAGTTTTTGTGATGCTCGTCCTATAAGCAAGCCCCACTTTGGCCGGACGAAAGGTGCATTCGTGCGCATTGGGCTCCTCGAAACGTTGGAAATCTTCCACTTCCGATAAGTAACGGGCAACGGGCACAAGACGGCTTGATGCATTTCTTATGCCATCAAACTCTTCGGTGAGTTATTTTAATTCGAAAATTGATTTCGCTGTCACAAAGAGTCGGCAAGCAACGGCAACGGCTGCTCGGCAGCCATCACGCGAGAGCTTTCATCGGCTCCATTAACAACACGCGGCATCCCGTGGCTCCTAGAACCGGCCTAGAATACCCTTCTGCGTGGCGCGTGAAGACGAGTGCTTCATTTCGGAATTCGTTCAGCTCGTCATTCATCGATTATTGATTTAAACTCAATACGCTTCTCGATGATTTTTCCCGACCTTCGTGGCCTGCGGGAGGGAAGGGAGGCAGCAGCATAGGCAGCATCGCTACCCGGAGACCATTCGTTCGTTCGGTCGGGCTTGGATCGCTGTGTTGGGGCAATCGATGAGAAGTCAAACAAATTTAGCGCCAGATGAAAAGCGCCAAACTTGGAGAGGCAAAATTTAATTACGATGATTGATTTCGTGTGACGCGGTCTCCGGGTTTGTTTATGCTCATAAAAAGGTAACCCACTTTCAATGCTGCCCCGGACTCTGAATGCTGGTTTTTGCATTTCGTTCTTTCGGCCGTTCCCAGCTGTGTTCCCAGCTTGGTGTTGACCTTTGTAGCTGATTTTGGGGCATACTTTAACCCCTTAAATATTTCAATTACGAGGTTTCTCAATGTTCTAACGCCTACAGATGACTAGTTATAATATGCGGACGGATTCACTCAATAACAGAGAATAGCATTTAACGTGCTAAAATTGATTCGATCCAAAAAGCAGATTATGGTTCAGCTGCATTCAAAATCTGTTTATGCCCGGCACGGCTTCAGCAGCATCAGCGGCGGGCACGTTGAACAACCGAAAGGCGAGCAACCATCGTCACTGCGCCCGACGGAACACCGAAAACAAGTTGTCATTAGCTTGAGTGACGCGTGCGTCAAAGGCAGGCATCATAAATTCGGATTAGAGCTAATACCAATTTACAGCTCGCACCACGCCCGATGGTTGCGATGGTTACGAAATACCCGCCATCGGGTTGCTGGGCAAAGAGTTGAGTGTTAGGCACCGGTCGGAATCGGTAGCTGCCACGTAGTACGGGTCCGGAGTCGAAAACCGTTCAACTACCTGCATGGGGAGCTGGATTAAAAATTGGAAAAGGATCATTGACTTTTGCGACCTGCCAAAATTAATCGATCAAAGCCGTTGTGGTTTGTCGTAAGGGTCGTTGGAAAATCACTGTTTGGAAAACTCGGCTAACATTTGAAATCTGAACGCAAAAAATGAAGCATCGCCGGGCTGACAGTACGGCAGTTAAGCTCCTAGTCTGAAGCTATTAAATTGAAATGAATCAATTGTTTACATTTTTGTTTACAAATTAAAAAAGGGTATTGTCATAACTTTTTTCAATGCTTAAATGGTGAGTAAAATGTCTGCTCAAGATGTTACTGTACTCTATCATACTTAAGCTGCATATCGAAATTGTTTGGATGGTTCCGACTATCTACATTGCTTTAGTTTACCTTCGATTGGACTTCTTTTTGATGCATGATGCATTCCGACGGATCTTTCTAAACCAACTTAAGGATTCACTTTTCTGACCGGATAAGTCCATGTGTGTCGCGGGACGAAATATTGAAGTAGATGATGTGTTACAAGTGGCTTCAATTACAATAAATACAGTTACCGCACTGTTTTTTAAAGCATTATGTGTCTGAATAAAGTCCTTTTTACGGTTTTGGTTTTAGTAAAGTATGTTGATGTGCTGAGATAACTCGCGCGCAAGTTTAAACAATTTTGGATAAAAATAAACGGGTAATAACTCCAACAGTATACGTGACAAATCCTCGGGAACGGGAGAAAAGTATCAACACGGTTCAGAGACCGTGCGGTGACAAGGTGGTGTCATAAATGGGCTCGCGTGCCCGCGAGCAGTCTGAGACACATAAACTCAACCCCGGGACTTAACTTTTGGCCCTCCGCCACCGGCACAGCATTAGCCGAGTTATGGGTTTTTTCTAATGAAAAAAGATTGAATCTCCGGAGGCAGTCCCCGGCTCGGAGGCGCGGTTAACGCCCTCCGTCCGGGCGAGGAAATGATGTTTGCGTGTATATGTATATGTTTTAATTACCCATTTCCCGACCGCGGGCGCCATTTGCGATGATGAATATTGATAATTTGAGTGCTCCGGTGGTCACAGCACAGCATGTGGCAGCACACCTTCGCACCTTCTCACATCGGCCTCAAACACACCGTCATCCCTTCACCCCTTCCGAAAACGGCCACAGAAAGCACCAAGCGGGTGTTACTTTCGGAATTGCAAAGGCAACCAAACCCACCCGAAAAGAGAAAAAACGAGGGAGATTCCCAACCAAGGGCTTAGCATGTCATCAGAGATGATGCCGCGACCTCCGAAGGGAATTATAAATTTTCCCAACAAATGAGCAGCTCGGGAGTTCGTTGCAGCGCACACCGTGGAGCAAGTTTTGGAAGCAAATTTTCTGCCCCGAATGCTGAGCAACAATGTTGTGACTCTAACAACCGGGGGCCCACAATGACAGCCGGAAGCCCCGGAATGATGAGCTATGTACTGCGGTGCTGCAGTCGTAAGCTACACACACACACCCACAAACACAGCGTCGAGGATGGATTTGGGTGAACGAAGTGCCGTGGCAATTGAAAATAACAAGCTGCTTCGGTAACGGAACTTCGTGAATCGATGCTTGCGCTCCCGATGCTCGGTGAAAGTTCAAAAACGTTCGTTTACATAAACATTACACTAATGGCCCCACCGGCTCGGTTTGTGTTTCACCCGGGTTTTTCGGCTAATTTCATAATTGTTTTCGGCCCTACGCCAAGGATTAGCCCGCTGCACGCGCTACTTGACAGCCCGGAAACCACCGAAGGCGACCTGTCGATACACAGTCTTGGTGGGACCGACCGACGAAGTAGTTCCTGGCAACCGTTCACAGTCCTTCGAGGAATCTTTCGCGTGCCGGCAGGCTGTGGCCAAGATCGGCGGCGAAAAGTCCCTGCGACCGACTCCGACCGACAGTTGGAAGAGCAACTTTGAAACCACTAGCCGCTAGCCGTGGCTTGTCAAAATTGAAACACTCGTTCGATGCTCTGGGTCGAGTTGGACAAACTATTGTTTGCGGTTAGCAGCAATTAAACAACAGCTGGATGCAGGGGTTGCAGGGATCCAGTAGAGTGCCGGAGCTGTTCGGAATCGTTCGGAGACCAGTTTGGAGGAGAGCATAAATACGGATGCTTTCCACTGAGCGCCACACGAAACTGGTCAAACTGAGGATCCTGGTCATCTTCCGGCCCCGACACACCAAACATTCAGGTGGCAGGTTGTAACAGGTCCGCCCGACAGTTGTAATTGCAACGGGCCCGGGACCAAGCAAACCCGGGGTGCCACCCGTTCGAGAAAAGGACGACGGACATCATAAAAGCATGTTGAAAAATGTTAAACTGCATCCCACCTCCGGGCCAGATATGCTTTCGCGGGCGCCCGCGCTCACTCGCTCATTGTCGCATTTATTTAATTCTATATTGTTCAAAACTTTCTGGTTCGCTTCCCGCCCCGGGTGGGTTTGATTGGCATTGTTGCCACCGGAGAAGTAAAGATAGTGCCCTGGGCTCTGGGTTTGGCTGGGCCGGGCGCACGGTCTTGCCCCACTTTCCCCCGGACCGTTTCCGGTCCGACTGTCTGACTGGCCGTCTGTACGTTTCGATCGGTACCATCGGGGTACCAACATTTTCCCCGTTGCCACAGCCCGACCGCTGTCGGGAGGCGAAATTGAAATGGACGAAAGTGGAGCATCACTGAGAGCAGCGTTTGTATGGGCTACGCCACGGATCCCCGTCTGCCACCACGGGCTAGAACGACATGTTGCTCGTTATCGGTGTTGCCACATAATAAAACCCTTTCCGCCGCTTCCGTGGGAAGCTGCCCCACGTCGGGTGTCTATGTTTTCGCCTGACCGCCTTCCACCGCAGCCCTTCGCTTCGGGCTGGTCGATGGTGAACGAGAAGGAAGTATGACAGAAATGGCTAAAAAGTTTGCATCACTATGCTCCGGGATTGCAACACTAACCCACCGCCGCAACGCGATCACGGAGGTTGCGAACGTTCGTGAGGTTGAATGGAATGTGGAAAGACACGAAAAAAACCAAAGGAAAAACGGACACGGAAAATAGAAAGAGAACAAAACGAACGAACCCACCGGAAATGTGATGATAAAATATGAAAATCGTTTTGTTCATCTGTGCGATAGTATATTTCACCGCAACGGCTGGCAGGCTGACGGGGCGTGAGGTTGCCACAGCCAGCCCGAGAGTGTCCCCGTGTCTCCATTACTTTTGGAGAAATGATAAAGTGAGGTTTGGCTGGGTTTCTTTTATTTATCAGTGCGACAGAGCCCCGACAGTTATGTAAGAAGCATCGAAACAGTGTCAAACGAACGGCATGGCACGTACTTCAACGATAATTTGTTTAATAATTGAAAAAGCCAACAGGCAGCCTAACGGCAGCACCACAAATATATTGATTGATTAAACAATGATCCCATCATCTGGTGACATTTTAGAGGTGACAAAACATGACTATCGTCATGGAATTTGATCGAATCATTCGATTCATTCATGCGAAACATTTCATTTATGTAAAACATTGTACAGAAATTGCTCAGCGTCTTTAAGATTGGGTCATTTTAAAATAACCACGGCAAGTGCGACTGCACAGGGAGAAAAAATCCCGTCGTCACCGAAAGACATCATGCAAAATTGATCACTGTTTCGTCTTGCTTGAGTATTTCCGGTGCGTTTCCGGCCACGTTCCAATGGCAATGAGGCGGCTGAGTGTGTGTGTGTGTGTGTCCCGCACATGTCCCAAATAAACACGATACATTAATTATTCAGCAAAGAGCCGTTTCGGTGGAATTGTCTTTTGCACTGCGATTGGGGGCGATGAAGACGGTGATTGCAAGGCCCCCAGCAACAAAGGCAATTACAGGTAGACCCGGGTCCCGGAGCGGGTTTCTTTCGGGCCTTCCAGTGGTGTCCTGCCGCTCGTGGAGAAGCGCCATTAGCGCAAATCGTATGCGCAGGAAACACACATGAGGTGCATGAATGCACCGTGGCAAATATGGGTTGTGAAATGTGCCGCTAGTAGGTAATCTCCCGGGCAAAACCACCATGTCCTGAAGGTATGGGCCATTCATCGCCAAAGTGGTATATACGCAAAGTTTAAGCAGAGCCGAATAGGTTTATCAGGTACCTTGAAAATCGTAATGTTGAACAGATGACTCTACCTGTCGATTCGGACCTCCTAGTTTTGCTGTTTTGTCAACATTACCTTGTTTTGACATCAGGTATATGCGTTCAGGTAAAAAAGAAAATTAAATCAGTTTGCAAACGATCTTTGAAAGGGTTAGACTATATCAACTTGTGTGCCTGAAAATGACGTTTTGCGGGGATTATTAATTTTATGCTACCTGTTGAAGAAAACTGCTTCAGAATTGCATCCATGCAATGGCTTGTCAGGGCTTGTTTTTGGAATATCGCAATGTTTTGAACGGTTTAAAAAATAAAAAAGGCGATTTTGGATTAACAAGAAAAGAGCGTCGGAGGACCTCAAAAAAGGACTTTCTGATGGCACCACAAAGGTGTAATGTAACACAACCTTTTAAAACCTAGCGAAACCGTTAATTCAATTTGCTACTGATAACAAATGATCAATTTGAAGTCATGCATTGATCAAAAAAATGCTTCTCCGAAAAATGCATGCTTTCCGAAATGGAGGCGCCAAGTGAGGCTCAGTGACCAATGAACCTGGCGTCTCCATGACCCACAAAGCAAAACTGGTTCAGGATAGTATCAAATCACTGGGCTTATTTCGTAAATGTCAAAGTTTTTACTTTGTTTTTACGTTTTTTAAGAAAAACGTCACAGCAAAACTAGTGATTAAAATTGTACTTTATTTTTACTTTAGTCGCCGCGAAGTAACGGAAAAATGATAGAGAAAACAAAAATCTTGTCCGAGTATTGCAATTAAATGTTGATTTTTTTCAAAGCGGCGAACTTCTTTTCCTCTGAACGCATTTATTTGAGGCTAGAATCAGTTTCGCCACGTGATGTTTGCACGTTTTCTCGTTATTTTTTGGTTAAAAATGGATAACTTAATAGTGAGCCAACCAAAAGTTTATAATAATTCGATAATAATCAGCCAGAGATTTATTGGCTTTATTGGTTGTTAAGAATATAAGTAGAAATCTGGAAGAATATACGAAGAATAGTAGAATAAGTAGCGTAGAATAGTAGTAGAAGAATAGAAGAAGAAGTTGAAAGCCAAGTCCAACTAAGCTATAGTAGCCAGTAACCAGCAAATGCTTCTGGCAATTAAAAAAAACGAACGAGCGCAAAGTTAGCTGACCCGATTTAATTTGCGTATGAAAAAAACAACATTCAATTAAGGCACGCTTGGGACATTGATATGCGATCAATTAATAAGCGCGTGCCCCAATTTGACGTGTAACAGACGATTATCGAAGGATAATGCACTCGCCAAGGGTCGAACACATTGAAAATTACCCCGCCAATTCCGTTTCAGCAGACGGTGGCGTGGCGTGCTGTAACTGGCAGTGTGCGGAAATTAGCTGCTCGTTTCAGGTTCGGGCAAGTCAGCAGAAATAGACACATACACTCCACTTGCTCCCCGTTGACATTGGACGTCACCGTCGTCGTCGTCGCCGAGCCAATTCTAAACAACACATCCGTTCGAATGGTTCAAGCGCCCCGGAACAGGAAGCGAACGGGCGTACGTGTTGAAGTGGGCTTTACTGAACCGCGTTGAATTGTAAGGGTCTACGCAGGGCCAAGCGGGCGCGGAGGACACGCTCGGCAGGGTGCGCGAAGTTTGCCACAAGCAAAACGGCAATCCTATCGTTTTTGCCATCGACATCGGTGATGATGTTGATACTTATTTGGCGACGTTGTCGACTTGAGCGCCCATGAGTAAAGGGGAAGAAAAGAGAACAACAAACGGAACTCGCGGCGCAACGATCGAGCTTCGGGAACTCTCAGGAGCTTGCCGGGCACTCAAAGCTCGCTGCCCAAAGCTCACTGCCAGGATAAAAGGCTGCAACCCCACTGGAGCAGTATTATGGAGAGGCTTTCTGCAATGTGCATGGGTGACCGAGAGACAGAGAGTGAGAGAGAGAGAGAGAGAGAAAGGGGGGCTTTGGTTCTGCGCTTGCTAGGATGTGGAGCACGACGGAGAGTACTCGCGAAACGGGCTCACTCCGGGTTGGCCCTGGCGAACGGCCTGGTTCTGAGTTGCTCCTTCGGTGACAGTTCGGCCGAGGACATCGTCGCGTGTGGACCGCCGTCCGGTCCAGTGGGTTACGCTCTTCGGTAGTAACTGAGTGTTCGCCCGGGGGGTTCGCCAGCAGCATATTGGTAGTGTTGGCAGTCCATTCAGACCTCTGTTGTAAATAACGATTATTGAAACAGTAACATCCAAACGCGCCGTATGTGAGGCTGATCAGAGATGTATGTGTGTGTGTGTGTGTGTGTGTGTGTGTGTGTGCCCCCTCATAATCCTTAGCCCGAGATCTTCGTCTTGAAAGAAGGCTCCCCAGTCGTCCCGGAACGGCTCCCGGGCGCAAGACAAGGAGCGAGCATCACAGCTGATGAGTGAAGTAGTGAGAAAGAAAGGGCTGGAGCGCGAGCGATCCTTCCTTCTGCCCAGGGGGGGGGGCCTGCCGAACGTGCGTGGCCACCGAGGCGAAGACGTAGACGTGCCTGAGTGGTCTCGCCTTGATCCCGAAATGGAGCCGAACGGAAGGAACGGAGAGCACAGGACTCGGAGAGGAGCAATTTGAATGCGAGTGAGAGAGATGGAGGCAAACGGGAGAAAACACAACAATAGCTCCAGCTCCACCGGAACCGGAGACAGAGAGAGAGAGAGAGAGCGAGAGAGAGAGAGCGATAGTGAGAGAGAGAGAGAGTGATGATGGGAAGGCCATAGCCAAATGGAAGCAAAAACATAAATATTTAATCGTTCCGCGTTCTGCGAGGACGGAAAAGTTTCGCGGACGGAGCAAACAATTGAATATTTGATTCAATTTGCTCTCGACTCGACTGTGTGTGTCTCGACGTCGTGTGCGCCTCATCCTTTTAGGGGGGGGGGGGGGGGGGGGGTTGGATAAGAGATAGACCAGGCCCCCGGGGTGGGTCTGCTGCCGAAAGCACCGCAGACAAGGATATGACACGCCGAATCGTGGCGGCTGGCGAAGCTGGACACAGGACGGCTACACAGACGGTCGCTAGAGGCCCGTGAGTCAGCACGCATTTCCGCCAGACCACCAGCCTGGACCTGGGCCAATCGAATAACAACGATAAAAGTGATGCATTTAGGAGAAGTTAAGCTACACTCGCAACCAGGACGCCAGGTGTCTGGTGTCATTACGTGAAAATGCCAATGGTGTCAGTGTTCGATTTCGAGAAGACATTGAAATGGAATTGGGAACGCTCCGTACTCGTCAACAATAGGTCAAGGATGGCGCCACCGAAAGATCATCGCTCTACCTGCCTCGAGTCCTCGCGCCATTTCATGCTTTAATTGAACCATTCTGAAAAACACCAAACAATAGGAGCGTTCACAGCCCAAACGTCAATCGGAAACCAACCCGTGTGTGTGCGCGTCCCTGCGTGTGTGTGTGTTTAATATCCGTGCCGAGCACCGTCACGCCGCCGGATGGGTTGTGCTCGTTTCGCAATCCACGCGCACTCGGCAAATGTGTTTTAAGGTTACACGAGTTTTCCTTCACTGAAGGTCATAAAACAGTCCATTATCCGTAGGGCTCCGGTCGTCGCGCTGCGGTCGTCCTTTTCTCTCGCACACTGTCGCTTGCTGCTTGCGTTTTCGGTTGTCCGCATATTTTGCCGTACTCCAAAAGGACGGTTCTCGCCCGCGTCGTTCTCACCGTCAGCTCACCCGCGGGAATGTGTTTTCCATTCCATTGTTGTGTGTTGTGTGCTGAAAACGCACTCCTTTTATGTGAACTTTGCCACAGAGGTGCCCGAAAAAATTTCGTCCGCCGTGTTGACACATTTCTCTCGCTCGCAAAGCTCTCACCAAGTTCGTTCGTTCTCACATCTCACGCCATCAGCCTCGCACACCGAGCGGCGAGCGAGGTGAGTTCTGTGGCACACAAAAAATGAGGATAACCGAAAAAAAAAAAAAAACAGAAGTGTGCGGTTCAGCTTGGGCCGGTGCATATGTGTGTGAGTTTCGTTCCGAATCAGCTGCTGCCTGCCAGATCCTGGCCCCAGCGCACACACACGCAGCCGCGCCGTGTCGTTATGTAAGGGCTTTGGCTTTGGGAAAGCTCACGCTCTCGCGGAAAAGCCAACGCTCACCGAGTGAGTGCCCTATCGTCGTGTTGGCACCGTTGCTCCACTTCCGTTTACGTGTGCTCTCGCCCAGGTGCGGACAGCACGCGCTGGGCCATTTCACGGACCTGCTGGTGGGGTGGGGTGGTTAACGTGAATCCTTCTGCAGCATCCGCAGCGCAGCGTGAGGCCCGCGCGAGTCCTGGCTCGCGCGAGAGGGAGCGAATGAACGTGTGCGCTAGAGCTGTCGGCTACTTTCTGCAGCACCGGACGGCCATATCCGTTCGGAAACCGTCGAGTGCTGGTGCTGGTGAGAGCAAAACTGTGGCTGCCGTGAGGTGCGTCGATACGTGGACTCGCACGCACACACACACACACACACACATGCGAGTGCATAGTAATTCCTGATGTCCTCGCGGTGCATTTTCGCGGTGTACGATTCGAAAGGAGTCGATACTCAGCGTCATGCGGCCGGGTTCGTTCAGAGTAAGAGCGAGCCAACGGGTCCATGTGGCAACATATTACAGACAGTGCGTGAAGTGATTTGTATCTTTCCAATTACGACGCCCGAAGCGAAGTCGGGTCCGATTTTCAAAAGAAAGACGTCAAGTGTCGGTGAACGGAAAGCGCGGCTTGCCGGAACTACCGGAAGCGCCAAGCGATCTCACCAAACGTGTGATCATTCAAATGGGTTTTATTTATTTTATAGAAAGGCGAAAACATAGCAACGTTTTAGTTTGACATGTTGTGGTTAATCAACCATTAATTAATAAATTCTTTTGAACCGTTTAAGGTGAGTGTGATAGTTCGTTTGTTAGCCAGGCGAAGTGCACCACGGGAATGTAAGCAATCAAGTGTCGAAGAAACGTGCTAATTAGAAGTGAGAAAAGTGTCATTTCTACAGTGTGTGTGAATCTCACTCTGTGAATCTGTGAATCTGAATCTCTGAAACAGTGGAGCAGTGGCTCATAAGATCATTGGAAGGGTTTTGTATTCTCCGAAAGAAGATGTAAAGAGTTGGACATCATCGTGCAACTAACAGGTAATATTCAAAGTCCTATTTGTACAGAAAAAATGGTACGAAAACTGAATTTTATGCTGAACACTGGAAATTGAATACCTTTTGAATGAAAGGTGGTACAGCTACAGCGAGCATAACAGCACATCAGCCTGGTAACCATATTTTCCGTGAATTCGTATCCCAACCCAACATGATAGAGATGGGTAATCAATTTCTCCGTACGACCATCGGCGATATTCACAGTGTATCTGAATAAAGGGTTCTCTACGGGTTCTTCCTTTATCGGCACACTGGCGAGCAATTAATAGGATTAGGTTGAAAAATATCAGCAACAAAGGCGGTGTGATAATGCGAGTGTTTATTGTGCGATACATTTTCACAATAGTATAAACATTGTTCTGGTAAAGCTTACGATGATTTGTTTATTGAAATAATATCTGTTCGTTTAAATATTGATACCTGATGGATTTATTGTTCTATGGAACAATAAATACCTCTTTTATTTACTTTTTTTTACATACGATCCTTTTTTTTTTATTTATTCTTATTAACTATTACCGAACCGAATGACTAAAGCATTTTAGGTTTCACATTTGCTTACTTCTTTGGTTATAATACTCAGATTTCTAAAACTATGTTTTGGAGCTCCGAACAGCTCCGAAAGTTCCGTGCCTTCCGAGCATCTGGCAGTATGAACACAAGCGAGTGCGTTTAGTCCTGTTTCGTTGGAACAGTACGTGTGACTCGCGTGACATTGACTCTTGGCAGAAGTTTTTGACTTCCCGCACGAAGCTCTTTTCGTGAATACACGATTCGGAAATAAGAAAATTTCTATCACCGTTCGCCGTTCCCCGATGTGCCGGGCCGGATCTAAGCTGGGGCCGAGGAGGCGCTTTCTTTACGGGAACAACCATTTGTCAATAAAATATGAAAGCAACATGCAAAAAAAAAGAACACGCGGCAACGAAATTCCTACACAGAACTACATGCAAAGCAGCGTTGAAGAATGGTCCGCCGAACGGGCATGAAAATATGCGCGGCGTCACCACTTGGCACCACACACACAGGGATGCCGGTCGCACTCTCCCTACCGTTAACGGTGTGCAGCATTCCAGCTCGCGTCCTCCGCGAGCTGGAGTCTCCCTCGTTCGCAGAGCTTGAGATATGCAGCATTTCACCGGGCGGCAAAAAAGGCGGCTCCGAAGATGAGCACAATTTATGGCCAGTGCGTGAGCGGAGAGATGAATTATAAACGATAGCACGTGGTCGCCGTGGCGGCGGAAGATGGTGCCTAGGTGCCGGCAAGCGCCGCAAACCCGCGCCTGGCCAGCTCGTCCTGATGGGTAAATCATGTGAAAAGTTGTGCACGGCAGGTCTCTTCGTATTTTGAGCATTATTTTCGAAGGAAGGAAGGATGGAAAAAACCCACGGCCCCAAAAGGCTGCACCGGGCTGGCGTGCTGGATCGGAATCAATTTTGAAAATTAGGAAAAAAAGGCGTGCAAGAGGGCGCGCAGGAATTCAAGAAAGGCCATCATCAATACCGCCCCGGGCGCCGGAAGTTGAACGAAATTGAACGCGTGAAGGATTGCACCTACACGACGCCGGTGCGCCGGTGGTGCCGATGCTGGTGCCGAGAAAGGATTATTCATCGTTCCCATCCATCCACCACACACACACACACTCTGACTCACCCCAAAAATAATAACAGAAGACAGACCCGAAAGAGGAGCCGAGTGTCGGGAAATTTATGCAACTTATGCGCGAGTGCAGCGCTCCGGAGGCGAGCGAGATGAATTACGACGGTACGTGGCCCAACATGCATGCGGAAGCCCCAAAACAGCTACTCGCGTGCAGTTTTTCTTGCCTTCGGCTCATTTCGAGTGTTGCCGGCCAGCTGCCAGCTGGCCAACAGTCGGTGGTGCTGGCCAGTCCAATATTTCATCGGCCTGATGGTAATACGATAAGCGGCGTGCTTCGGCGTCGTTCCGAAGTGTAAAAGAAAATTGTTTTCCCGCTCACAGAGTATGTGACCAAGTTTTATGTTTTCGCCCTGATGCCGGTTCACGCCCAGACGGATGTTTATCGATGCCAGCGGCTTGAAATATGACCACTGCCCCAGCGCGGCTGGCTCGTGGTCGAACTTTAAATGGGAACCGCGCGATAAAATATTGATTCAATTTTCATTTTGGCCGCGCGAGTGACC
Source organism: Anopheles cruzii (assembly GCF_943734635.1). Lineage (NCBI taxonomy): Eukaryota > Metazoa > Arthropoda > Insecta > Diptera > Culicidae > Anopheles > Anopheles cruzii. The sequence goes on along the minus strand of NC_069144.1, from coordinate 51,791,208 downwards.
GGAGGTCAAGGTGTGGGTTAGGTTTTCCGGAGCGACCTTCCGCGGTCAACCCCAGTGAGTGACGGGTGGACGGGCGCATAATTTGGGCCATCATCATTGCGCGACAGATCTGGCCGGCCGGTCGGTGCAGCAAATATTCATTACCACGACGGTCGCTTTGATGGGCCGGCCCGTAAATACTGGAGCATCCGGAGCTTCCGGTGCCCCGAACTAGGCCACCCTGCGCAGATCGATGATTAAAAATAGGATCCGGAGACCGGAGAGGGCTTGGTCGCCGTTTCGGTTCCAAGGGCACCGGAAACCGGGCCACTACACAAGGTTGGTGGTTCTGACCCGACTGCGACTGACAGTCGAAAGCCTCCGTCCTTCCGTCACGGTGGTCAAAGATTCATCTTCCGGTGCAGAGCTTGGTCTCCCCAGGGTGGATTGCGAAACGAGAGTGAGTCCCCGGCCCGGAAGGATTTAGAACCGAACCAGGCGGAAGCTCTCAAGCCGCGTGTGCTCGCGTGTGTGTGCCTCAAGCCTGTCGGAGTTCATATTTCTGGTGGTCCATTTTTCAAATCGATCTCTTTACAAATTCGTCGCACATTTTTTCGCTATTTCCCCCGTGGCGTGGCCACGAGTGAGTAGATGCACTGAGCTGCGTGTTTGTCCATACGAGCAACCCGAACAGTTAGTGAATCAAAATTGGGGGGAACTCTATCGAAAATGGAGGTCCCCCGAAAAAAAAAAACGCTCTCAATCCCGCCTTATTCGGGCTCTCGGGGAGCTCTCCGGGAGGGAATATGATGCACACACTGCTGCCACAGGGTCCGAATTGTGACGGAATCAATCGGAATCGCCGCGCAAAGCTCTGTGCCTCCTGTGCCCGGCCTGTGATGTTGTTGCGCCGTGCGGAAACGGAACTCGAACTTGTTCAGCCGGCGGAAATGATTTCCGCTGCCGGTGGCGAGCCCGCGAACTGCTGCCGTCTGTCTGTTGCTGTCCGTGTCCGGCCTCGATACAAAGAGAATCCGGTTTCCGATGAGCAGTTGGCCACCCCAAATCAGCGGGGACACACACACACACACACACACACACATGTCAGTTAGCGATGCAGCCGAATCGAATTTTGTGAGCAAACGGAGGACGAAGTTGATTGATCTATCGTTGCTGATTGGATCGGAGTCAGTGGTTGACGTTCCGGGGCTCTCCGTGTATGTTGTGCGTTTTTTTGGCCTCGTTCGGTAGACTTGAGAGCATGTAATGATGCTGTTTATTGTGAACAACAACCACAATCATGCCATTGCTGAACTCTAGTAGAGTTTAATGGTAAAATGTTCCTCTCGAAGAACAGCGAACTCTTTAACTTGTGTTCTTTCACGAAATCCTGGTTGGCACACTTGGCATGGAATGTACGGCGAAAATAATAGAACCTCGACTCACGATACAAGTTAAATTAGTTCCATTACCATCGGTGCCGCGAGGGCCATTTTTCGTGGCGGTGCTTAAATTAAACGATGCAAGTTTTCCGGGTCCCGTCGGTTCCTGGTTTCTGTTTCCGAGCTGGCTCCTTCGTCGTGACCCCAGCTCGGTATGGTTGGTTGAGTGAGTTAATGAAGGCGACCGCCAAGGTTTGTTCAGTCACCCTCCAAAAATAGGGTGAAGAAAATTATTTTTCCTAACAGCGACAAAACGCCTAACCACAGAAAAAAAAGTCCGGCAGCATGTTGTTTAGCATTATTTATTGCCCTACGAGTGTGGCGTCTTTGGCGTTTAGAACTTAAAGATGGCATGGCAATCAACCCGAAAGGGACACAAGAGATAGGGTTCGCCGAGAAGATTTACATGCCTTGCCTCATCAACATATCTTTCGAATTACATTCGTGCTCGGCGGCGGGTGCTTCTTCGAGCCTTCTCTTGTCTATGGCTGGCTCCTCGCTGTCTCCGAAGTTGCGTGGAGTCGTATCTGACCCCGAAATTCCGCCGGCACTCACAGTCCAGCGTAAGAGACCATTTGAGCCTTCACCCGGTCAAATGGTTGAAACCAAGTTATGGAAGTCGTTCAATATTACGACTGCAAACATTCACTCGGAACACGCCCGGCCTAAAATCACGGACAACGGGACGGATAGGCCATTTGGCAGGGACCCCGGATCCGGAGGCCCATCCGTTTGGGCACACTGCAACGTTGAGCTCTAGGGTACGGGAACGCTCACTTCTCGGAGTCATCTCGCAAACCATTTACTATTCAAACAAACGCATTGCCCGGAGTGCGCAGGAGTTTCACCGACTCAACAAAGCAACTCCCACGCCGGGGAAAACCGGGGCCATTATACCCGGTGCTGCCACGGTGCTGCCGTTGACGGCAATGGCTGGGTCGGCGATTTTACACCAATTAGGCCGATTTATGGGGGTCGTTCCGGAGCACGGAGTTTGGGTTCGGTTTTCCGGACAATAGTGACCCTCGCCTATGGTTGCGGTGTGTGTGTGTGCGTTCGTGTGTGTGTGTGTGTGGTGAAGCCTTCACCCGTGGGGCATCATTATCAGCAGATGATAAAATTGTTTAGCAGCACGGTCTGGGCCAGTGCTCGGCAAAAACCGTGGCGAGTCTATTAAAATTATAAACAGAATATCCTGTCGGACTACACCGACGTCACGCGATGTCCCCGCGAAAACGAAACGTGCATTCGGAAAGAATTAATTCAATTTATCACAAACGCACTGGAAACGGAAACTTTTTATCATACACGGTTCGTGTGATGGACCGTTACAAAAGGTGAACGGTAATTTTTCGTTCCTTCGTACCCCAATTCCGCAACGTTAATTAATGTCGAATTTTCACCTTTTTTTACCGATCCAAAATTGATTGCTTCGAACGAAAATAGATGACGATCTGCGCGGCTGAAAATTACACAATCTCGAGTCGCTCGCTGTCCGCGTGTTTGTTGCCGTTTTTTGCTGCTTTCCTGCGGAACACAACTTTTCCGTTTGATCTCAACCTTTTGCGAAACTTTTCGATGTTGTGGCCACATGGTGTGCCCTACAAAACTTGTGAAAATTCCACACCAGGATGGACGTTGTCTTGTGCGTTTACGCTACGCACGCGGAGGACGCCCAGAGTGGAGCTGGAAGTTGTTTGTCCGGTCCGGAGTTCGTGTCCGATACGATCAGCTTAGCGATGGTTCGTTAGCGGCTGCTCCTGGTCGATGCGCACGACCAACGAACTGGTAATCGATTGGTGCGATTGGTGGTGTTGCACTTTCTGGTCAACGTCGGGTCTTACGCGCCGTTTCACATCAATCGGAATGTTGACCACGGTTGCGTTTGACCTCAAACGAAAGTTGTGTCCTATTGTGTCCCGCCCGGGCTGCCACGTGTGCGATGTAACGCGGGGAAACGTTATCGAAAAATTCGGTGCCCTCCAGAGCATCAAACGTTTGAAGGGAGAACCGTACGGAAAGAATGTATTCGTTTGCGCTCAAGCGTAGTGATTGACGTAGCGTGTACGAAGAAGTCCCCTGGGGTAGGACGACAGATGAGTGAGCCCGATTCAATTGATGTGAGGACGCGTGCGGTCGGCCAAAGTGCGCTACAGGGCAACCATCTCCACCGGAAAAGCTTTTTGATGTGGTAAACATGTTTATCTTACATCATCGGAAACCGCAGTGTCACTTTTGCCGGGCATTTCGCTTCCCGCGAACACCCGACGAGCCAGGAAGCGATAGGACTGATGGAATGATAACGAATGGGCACGGTGAAGATTGTGCATGATTTGTGAGTGACAGGCCCCAAGACCTAGGGCAAGGATCATCAACACGTTGGATCAGGCATTTTTCGTAGAATAACAGTTTTTTTCTTCTTCCCGCTTTGTGTGCGTTTTCGATCCGGTACCGCTGTTCCGGCCAAAGGCAAGGCTGTTCCTGTCCCGAAAACACCCAAACACCAAGTCTTACGTACCGCACAAAGTAATGAGGAGCATAACTGATTTCTTAATTAAAACCTAAGCCCTGCGATCATCGCTGCCGTTGAACCGTGCCCGGCCCGGGGTCTGCGGACCGCTTTCTGCACCACCAGGCGTCTCCACCGATAGCGGCACCCCAGCCGATGGAGCCGCCTGGTGTTTCATGGTTTGTTGACTGTGCGCGGGAAAGCGAGGCCCATTGTCGGGTGCGAGAAGGGCCGGGCCGTGTCAGCGTATGGTCGAGAAGAAGGAACCGGCACACTGGAAAACCCCCCTGCCGCTGAGCCGGTGATGTACCCGTGAAAAAGGGGTGAAAATTTCATATGCAAATAAACTTATAATTTGCTCCCCACGCAGGCGGGCGGGCGGGCTGGTGAGTTTATTGTTATGTTAAATTTGAATTCACAGGCTCCCCCGGCCGGCGGACGTCTTCATTCGGCATGCGTTGATGCGTGTTGTCGGTGTTAGGGTACGGTTTCAACACACTTCGCCGATGTGGCCGACAGCTCGTGTTCAAATCGATGCAAAAGCATCGCGCCTGACGGACGGCGCTCGCTCTCGGATTCGACGGGGACGAGACGATGAGTTGCCGCGAGCCGGATCAAGTTTCCCGCCCGGTGGCAACGTAATCCGTGGCATTAATGCACAAAACAGCACAATACACGCGAAATGGTAACAGTTGGCGAATGAATTGGTTTTCGGATGATGCTTTTAAAATGTCTCTTTCGTCATACATGAAGCAATCGCCCCCGTGTGTGTGTGTGTGCGTGTGAAAAATGGAGTGTACTTTTGCGCGTATTGCTCGCCACGTTCCACAAACAAACGTTCCATACAAGCGCACGTATATCCTTTCGAGTGGCAGCATCTTACCATCGAGCGAAATGAAGAGTGCAAAAGCACATGGAGCACCATTCGCGTGAGGCTCGGAAGCTGTACCGTGAAATCGAAATACAATCCGCCGATATCCGTTGCGTCTTGGGCGGCTGGCGGCACAACTTCCCGCCGTTGAACAGTTCTGAACAGAAAATGTAGAAAAAATGGTACAGTAAAATCAATTTCATAGCTCTCCGCCAACGATTGCTGCCCACATTCACACACAGAGCCGCTTCCCACCGGAAGGAAGCGAAAGATTTCTGCTATTTCACTGTGCCCTTGTGTCACAGTAAGCGTCGTCCTACGCCGTCGTCACTGTTGAACGTTCGTTCGGGCCCGCTCTCGATGTCATCTTTCCCGCAGACTGAGCCCTTCGTGGCGCGTCGTAGAACAGAAGAACGGGAACTGTTTCAAAATGATCACCGGAAGCAAAGTTCGTTCGGTTTATGCGCGCCGGAAATGGAAACACACTGACTGTGACAGTGTGGCAACCTAACCTTCGGTGGTAAGCGCTGCGGCGGATGCCATTGAGTCTATCATCCACTTTCCCGGGCCCTTTCCATGGCTTCCTTTGGCTCGCCGCGAGAGGCTGTTTATTTTTATGAGCTTCGTTTGACACGGGGAAACCGTGGTTCGGAGGGGGGGGACAAGGAAACGAAATCATTTCCAGCCGATGAAACGTTCCGTGCCTCTTGGTGTCGCCCCCCGGGGGGCTTTACATAGACTAATCACTGTGAGCTCGTTGATAATTACTTGTGCCGTGCCGGGTGTGTGTTGTTGGCTTCTGCTTTCCACTTCAACGGCTGCTGATGCGAATTACACTTCACACTCCAAAGGCCCAGTGGCACACAAAAAATACATATTTTTCCGACCGACCCAGTTGATGGGACGGATAAATGAGGGGCGTACAAATTAGCGCTACTCGTTCAAGTAATTTCGAGCAAATTCAATTAGCAACCTTTTTCGGGTGAAGTTTCTTCAGTTCGCGTGATAAGTGAGGCTACTAGTGAGGCATTCAAATGGGCTTTTACACCTTTGACGTACAGTAAAAATAAAGGCTTACAAAATAAGACTGCAGATATTGGAAATAAAAATTGTACGAGCTGTTGAATCTTGATATGATAAACATGTACTACTTCCGTTCTAATGCTGTCGGTGGCTTGAATAACTCAATCGCTCAACAGAACATAGAATCGTAGACTCAGAATCCCCAATTCCCCAGTTTGATTTCATATCATTTAACTAAATATAAAACTTGTGGCTATGAAAAATGATGCTAACATTGAATGTGTTCCTGTTGAAAGGGAAACAAATGTAAAAATGTTCCATTAAATTTCTTGCAAATTTTACCAATTCAGTGATTACTGAGTATGTTATGAACATATATTTTCTTTATAATGTTTCCATTTCAAGGAGAGCAAAGTGTTAATGATTAATTCCAACACCTGTAGGGCTAGCATAAAAACTTGAAGTTGTTTCAGTAAATTCGTTAAATGAACGGGTAAACCGGATGGCACATCCCGTAAAGAAAATTGAAACACCGGCAGACACTTCAATCGGCAACCGGCACCGGAAGGTTACAGTCGGAAAAATGGCGGACAAGTTTAAAATGTACACTAAGCTGTGACGGGCGGATAATTAATCGAGTTCCGAAGCACGCTCATCCATTAGTGCGCCGGACTTAAGCTGGTTTGGGCTGGCCGGCTGGCCGCACAGATCCGGAGCCGGTCGTTGGCGCCGAACTAAGTGCACCGGTGACACATTTTTCCGCCACCAGAGAGTGACGCAAATTAGAGAGAGTTTCAACGACCAACCCGAAACCCGTGCGTCGAAACGATCGGAAAATCCGTCCGCCGCCGCCACCGATTACCGATTACGATTGCAGCGCGGTGTTTGGTTTGGTTTGTTAATTGAAAGGCCGGAAAATCCGGGACGGGGCGCATCGCGATGAAGTTTTGTGAGTTTAGCTGCTTTCCATTAGGATTTAATGGACAGCCGCACCCCGGTCCCCGGGCAACCCGTAGCCGTCGTCGTTTTGTTGAATGATTAATTGATGCACTCGCTGCGTCAGACACGGTGATGCAATGACGCCTGGACGCTTTGTCAGCCGTTCAGGTGATTGAAAATGCGTTTCTTATTAATTGGACACTTTTGTGCCTCGAACGGCGCGGAGTGAGAACTTGGGCCAACTCGAAGCGATACATAAAAGCAAATTGATTAAAGTTTATTGTTGACGAACGCCCGGAACGTGAGAGAGCGTTCGGTTCGAACTTTCAGCGTTTGCAGCAGTTTTCATCGTTTTCTGATGATCGGTAGTTCGTCCTTTCCGATCGGTCATTCATTTCGCAGTTCGCAGAATTCGCCGTTCGGTGAGTGCATTGTGAACAGCTGCAAAAATTCCATTTAAAGGCGAACACGAAAAACAAAAGAAAACACAGCGGGGATGGATTGATGAAAATGTGTTTTTCTCATTTATTCATCGGCGACCGCAACCGATAATGAGGCAGCGTTGACATCGCTTCATTCGTTGGTGCTCGTGGCGCAGGTTTTGACAGTATTTTGGGGTGGAAAAATAGTTTGGCCACGCACGGCGTGTGCGGTTTGGCAAAATCAGCAAATTTCGATCCGTTCCGGGGCTGTACAATATCGGCCTGCCTGTGCGTAATTAAGAGCAACGGAGTGACATGCAGTGACACAGAACGGCGCACGGCGCAAGAATCCTTCTTTTCATTATCCATAATGAGTGTACCAGTTCGTTTGCTCTTAATAATCGGTTGGTTCGTAGGGTTTAATTTAAAATACTCCCTCTTTCTCTCTCTTTCTCTTTTTGTGTTGGTTCATTTTTAATTGCAGCAGCCCATCGAACGAGTCCTTGCCGGCGCCATCCATGAGAAAATCGATCAACATCGAGCAGCTGTCAAGAGGGTACGCGGAACCGAAACCTCGTCCCGTATCGTGTTGCAACCATCCGCCGCCTAATGGACTGCAGGAGATAAACACTTCGATCCGGTGCCGCTAGTTTGCAGGATAACCAAGCCGTAGCGATCCCAGCAAGCCACAGTTACGCCTTACGCAACCCCGTCGTAACGGCGAATAGGTTTTTTTCTTCGCTCGCTACACAACTCACGCCATTCGCGGCTCGCGTTACATCCGCCATCCGCGTTCGATTGAACACTCGCGAAGGACTCGCAAGTGAATGAAAAGACTGAAACAGTGGATACGCAACTCTTTTCGGGCTCCTTCAAAGCAGCATCCGTCGATGCTGGCGAGTGAGTGAGAACAGTGAAAGAAGTGAGTGAGTGAGTGAGAACAGTGAAAGAAGGCAGAGTGAATCGAATCGGTGAGGTGAACCCGTTTTTCGTCAAACTAACGTCGTGTACGATGCAGTGCTAGTGTTGGTAACTCCGCAGAGTGTTCGACGTGAAAAGGAGCAGTGAAGGTGGCCGTGCTCCGTTCGTGCGGAAGTGAAGTCGCATTGCTAAGGCGTCGGGCGTGTGTGTGTCCCACCCCGACGGTGCAAACGATGGAACCGGTCGGGTCGGTGTCGTTAGCATGCGGTGAACGGGATAATCTATTAAGTGGATTTATTATGGTTTGAGAGCCGAGAAAAGGATTATCGGAGCCGGAAGTGTTCGTGCAGTGAGCCACACACACACACACACACACGGAGCTGTTTCGGGCAGAGTGAAAAGAAAAGCCGAACCCGAACGGACCGGGAACACCGCGCCCCACTTACCCGCACCCCGGTGAGGTAAGTGTCTAATGGGTTGTCCCCAACCCCGTTTAAAGGATGCCGCCTGTTTCTGAACGATTAAACGGTGGTTTGATGAACGTTCAATAAACCGTTCATTCGTCGCGTCGGATGCGTTTCGTGGTTGAAGAGCCACTCCTTCGAAGGGGCGCCCTTCTTGAGACAGAGCGTTACCCGTCGTTACGATGCTTACTTTGCTGCAAGGACGACATAAAAATAGGTTGGTTCGCTGCTCCTGAGAGGTATCCTTTATCGTCCGGGGAGAAGGATTTGGAATCGGTTTTTAAGACGCTCCTCTGGTGTATGGTAGCTGGGCCTTTACAGCCCTTTCGATTTCCAGTCAGTTTGTGTGTGAAGTTCAGAAACGAGTTTGATGAAGCTTATCCCACAAGAACAGCCCGGTACACCGGTGTGCGAACTGAGGGCTGACGTCTCTGGTTGCTCCTGGGGCAATACCTGAGGATGTTTGCTTTGTAGATAAGAGCGCCCCGACCTCGACAACTTGACGCACCTCGAGCGCACGCTCTGGAGCGCGATGATGGATAGTGGCAAATTATGATCGCAATATTTGTCAGGATATTATCTCAAATGTTCTACACACACACCAAGGTCAGTAGCGTGCCTTAGCACCCATTCAAATTGGGGAGATTGTCCTGCTGACGTTAGTTCACTTCCCGTTCCTTCCATCGTTTCGTGGCACGCGCGATGACGACGTTTGGCTGATGGCCGCTGAGGATTCTGAGTCGTTTCGTTTTGACCACGGTTCCGTTGCGGTCGACCAGAACCACCGCACCGCAGTGTGGTGTGATGTGGTGTCCAACACCGTCCCGATTGTTCGTCTGAGGTCACACCGGGGCTGCTAAGCGCGCACGGATGGTGCCTTTTTATTTCCTCTTTTTCCGTGTACCTTTGATAAACACTCTCCACTTTGCTGGGAGTGTGGGTGAACCGGAGGGCGGACAGAATACGGCTTATGAGCTCGGATCACTTGCAGTCTTGCCCGCCCGAGTGCGTCGTAGATCGTCTCCTTCTCTCTCTCTCTCTCTCTCTCTCTCTACACGACTGGCACAAAAACCTAAACGCATTAGGCAACTTTATTCGCTCCACGTTTCCTCCTTCTCCAGCTTCTTGCTAGCTTCCGGTCTTCCGTTCATCCCCCCCGGGACGGGGGGCCAGCATTCGGCCTATTTATTGTGTGCGCATTTTGGGCTTCTTCCGTTTGAAGCATAAGCGCCCACGGGGGCGGCCAAGTGAGTGCGGCCCACAAATTCAATTTATTCTGACTGATGCCACTGATTGGAAAAAGAATAACTTCGCCGGCGCTGTCGCCGGGATGAAGTACTTGAACTCTCCGGGGCTTTTACCGTTGTTAGGTGCGGTAGTGGTCTTCGCTGCTCGCTGCTGCTGCTGCTGCCGGTGTTGTTTTGCTACACACGTGGCGCCTGCTACGGGGATCCAGCTAACGAGGATCCAATGCGCTTCGAAAAATATATATTCTTCGACTTCATCATGCCATTACGGCAGTGGACCAGTATCGGGCGGCTTGGGACGGGGCACGGTAGCGAATGGGCGGATCAGGTGAATTGTTTCTTATCTGTGGAACTTTGGAAGTGGAAGTGTTCGAAGCAGTAATGGGCCGGTGCTTAGAGCCATCGAAATTACCCATTTCCAATGATCTATTCTTGGCGCTTACGGGCCCGGAGCTGATGCTCGAAATAGACCTGCTAATGCGTCGGAAGAGCGTTGCATAAATGTTTAATGTGTAATTGTTGTTACGCCTCCGGTGACGGTGCTTCAATTTGATCGCACAGCACCCCATTTCGAGTCAAACTATCCAATGTTAGTTCTGTTCGTTGCAATTTTCAAACATTGTTCCCGCACGGTGAAGCCGATTGAAAAATCGTAAACAATAGGTGGCCAACTGTCACCAGTGGTAAAACGTGGCACCACCGATGCTTGATTTGCTTGGCAAATTGTATCCGACACCCGGGACTCGGGCGCCAGTCGAACGGGTTCTGCCCTCAATCATCCGATTGATCGGATCCCATCGGATTAGATCCGATTTGCCGCACACACGGGCGCCTCGATGACCGACATCAAGTGGCACTGACAATCATACAGGCGAGCCTGACTGACACTTACACCCTCCGGTCCGGTCCCGGCGAACTTTTCGCTTCGATTCGATTGTTTGGGGCGCTCCGGGCGCTGTTGTTAGCATAACCTCGCCCGCTGCGCTGCGTTGTGGGGGAGGGTCGGTTGTGTGATAAGAAAATTGAAATTGACATCGAACATGACGAAACTGAATTGCTGGCCACCAGCCGGTTTCGCCGGTTGGCTGGCCAGCCAGCTGCAGTCCGATTCAATTTGCAGCACGATTTAGCGCCCGATCCGGATGCTTTTTCGGGGCCTCGAAACCGGCTCGTTGGATCGTCGAATTGGACCGGTTTTGGGTGTCTGGGAGTGAAAGGAAGGGAAATTTTAGACCCAAACACACAGACTCGCCAAGGCTCGTGTCTTCACAGATGCACACCGTTTTGGGGGTGCCCACGACTATCGATTCTTTGCTTCGCTTCGGCCATTGAACGGCACTTTGCGGTCAAACTGATGGTGAGCTGCTCCCACTGAGAGCCCCTTCCGTTTGGAGCGTTACAACTTTCCGCTCCCTGCCACGAAACAAGGACGTTGTGCGCCTGATGAGAGGTTCAGATGTTGTTGTTGTTTTCCCCGCTTCACTTGGACTGCCATTTTTGCTGATGCTCCCATATACTCGCCCAGCCACCCCAAACCGTGGTCCTTTGTGGTGGGTTGAATCTTTTTTGCGTGGCCCCAAAAGAGTCTGGGGCCGCCACCCCCGGGCGTCATGGCTTAAAGGCGGCTCCGGGCGGGCGGCCGGCGGCGTCATGGCTCCGGGCGGCCGAGGTAAAAACCTAATAAATCAACAACATCGTAAAGTTAAATTATAGTCCTCTAAATAAATCAGCAGCGCATTCCGGTGTGGATCCCAGGATTCCCGGGGGCGAGGGGATTGGCGTTCTCTCGCTCGTGCGCCCTTCGCAGCACAGTGCAGGACCGGTACGTCACCAACCAAAAAAACAAAATAAATTTCAATCCCACCAACCTCCACCTGGTGGTGGTGCCGCTTGAAACAGGACGGCTGATGGGCAGATGAGGTTCCAACCCCCCCTTTTAGTTAGTGTCCTTGTTTTTAACCCATCTTTATTGGCTACACTGCTAGTTTATGGACGCCAATCGCTGTCGGCACCCGAAATTACACCTCCCTTGGCGGTTTTGGCTTTGATTTACGACACGTTGTGAGTATTAAAAGTTGTTTGAAAAGCGATGAAATCCATCCCGAATGGACCCCCGTAATTGGACTCCGTAGTGGCAATCACAGGAACTTCATCGCACACAGAAGCACACACAGGCTTGCTGGCCGCTGGAACCGGGAACTATTTGCATATGTCGCCTGACTGCCGCTAGCAGCTGGTGGCGATAAAGATTGTGATTAAAATAAGCCCTCGCTGCAACAGTGGCCCTCCTAGCCACAGAGCGGCACCAGTAATGAATGGTAAGTGCGTTGTTCTGCCAACGACCAGCTCAGAAGGCAAACGTCGTCGTCAAGCGGCCAGGCGAGGCGGATCAAAAACGAGCAGAGAGACGTATTTTATGTCAAGAGTGCACACGCATCACCACTCGTCCTTGTCCTCATCGTCCTTTGGGTCGTCCTTGCTGGGCCGGGGCCGTCTCCGAAGAGCCTCGGAGCCTCGAAGCTGCCGTTCAAGAAATTAACGAGAAATATCCGGAAGGGTATCGTTCGAAGGACTCATTTTATTCTATTAGCATCGTTCGTCCTTCGTCAGACCGCGCAGGACACTTTGCCGGGAACGTCTTCGACTGCGCGACCCGTCGTCTTCTTGGGGCCGGGCTATCGATATCATGATCACCATCATCATCATCATTGGCATCGGCAGCAGCAGCACTAGCAGGCAGGATTATGTGGGGTGGTCTGGTCCTCACACGGGTCGGTCGGTGAATAGATTATGGCTGCCGGTTGCTGCTCCTCTCAAATGAATTGATCTGCGCCGGCACAGGCCGGCCCGGGGGTCTGCTGCGCCAGCTCGATGGCCAGCAATCTCGGCAGCAGCAGGAGCGAAGGGTCCGAGAGTAGCTCGATTGCCTATCAAAACAGTGTCGCCGGAGCCGTGCCTCGGACCGCTTCCCTCCATCGTCCCCTCCCGCCATCAAGGCTTGATTCATTTGCACTCTTTAGAGCTGGCTGGTGAGGCGTCCTGGCTGGCGGGGCGTCCTGGCGACACCCAGCGAGAAGCATAATCGTTTAGTTGGCACCCATAAAATTCGTTACGAAACCATGCGCCCCCGAAGGACGCACGGCTCCGGTCGGGTCCCCTTCCAGCGGTGGGACCGCCTTTAATGTGTCAGCCGACGGTGCGTATGTGTGTGTGTGTGTGTGGTTTTGTTGAATCGGAAGATGTTTTTATGCTCCAACACGAGGCACCTTCTACGGGACGGTGCTCGAACACACATCCTTTACGACGCTGTTTCCGGTGCGATTTACATGAAGCAGATGAGTGGGCCGATGGGTTCTTATGGTTATTCGCAGAAATTGCGGTCCTATTGTTTGAGAGCGTTGCCTGGGTTCGGCTGAGACCTCAGCATAAGATGTACCAACAATGTGCCAATAGAAGGTGCTGCAATCGGATGGCACTCCACTCGCCAACTCGTTCTTCGAAGCTGGCCCGGGGGGAAATTTTCTTTCCTCTCTGTGAGACGGTGCGCAACGAACCCGAGACGATCTGCTCCGGTGCATTTACTCTGCGGGCATACTCTGGTCGAGGTCGCCCGAACGAGGCTAAGAAAATACGAAGCGCTTTCTTTGACGTTGTTCAATAATTCAAACGGGCAAATGCAACCGCCCTATGGAATCCACCCCGGCCCGGGGCTGTCGAGATAAGGTTCGAAAAAGGGAATTCTTGTGGCATTGTGCGACCAATGACCAGGCGACAGCAGCAACATTCGGTTTGTTGAGCAACAATGCTCGCCCTGGCCGTCGCCGCCGTCGCCGGCTGTTGGCTTATCGACGCATTTGGAACGATGTCGGGTCGAAGGGAAAATGGTCCGAGCAAAGCGGTCCCACTTAATTGTTGGCCAGATTGAGAAAAATGTCGACCGAAGACAAACAGATCTTGTACCGGTTTTTGCACGTCGTCTGCTGCTTGCTCGCCGGACCAATAGATGTATTGTGGACAAGAGTTTAACCCGGCAAGCAATTGTCATGTTAGTAGCTCGATAAAGTATGCTACGTTGCACTCTAGGTACACGGTTGCAAGTGTGTTACACGAAATAGGATTACCAGCTGTTCGATTCTGAGCGGTTGTTTTAAATTTATTGCATTCGAACGTTCAAAGCAGTGCTACAAAAATTTGTAAACACCTTTAAACTAGTGTATGACTGAATGCTTATGAGTAATGTAGACATTTGCACGGAATCAGCTTTATTTATTTGTTTATTTATTCATTTATTTATTTATTTATTTATTAATTTATTTTTTTAAGGCAATATTAATTTGTAAAGCGCCATGCAAACACGAAATGCTAAATTATGAAATGTGTGAGATGGTTGTAAGTTAAGTAAGGTTGTGTCCTAACGCAACTGTATTATTGTAGTGCAGTGGCTAAGCGACAAGCACAATTTACCAGACTCAAACAGATTGAATCACCAGCGACGGCGGCTTTCAAAGTGAAACATGCTGAAACGGAAAGGTTATACAAAATCAAGTTAAAACATAAATCATAAGCCAATCAAGCGCAAATGCCTGGATAGTGTCAAACGGCCGTGACAGTTGCCTTCGGGAAGCGTTTCCCTTGCACGTCAACTTATGCAAAACTTAAATTCAAAAGTGTATTTCATCTTTTTCACGCCACCAGTCACGGCCAGCGAGAATGGGAAATGAATATTTTATGGCTCGGTTGTGTCAAACTTGCCGTGCACAGTTGTGCGATCCTGTCAGCGCAATGCTACACACAAACACACACACACACACACACACGTACACACTCGGGTCTGAGGTCGAAATCGGAAGGCCGGGGAACCGACAATCATTATCCTTTTCGGCTGAATGCAGCAGCAGCTCGCCCGGCAAGGAGCGACCATAAATTTTATCCGATTGAGTTACTTTTGCTCAACCGTGAATCCTGTCGTCCTGCAAATACTTGCGACCCTACACTGTGTGCGCGTGTGTGTGTGACAACACAAAACACATTTATTACGTGACTGAAGATTTCGAACCGAGTCACCTTTAACCGGCCAACAGGGAATGAGTCCGGTCAATGGTTGTGTACGGGAGCATGATAAATGGTAACGTTTCGATCACATCCATCAAGACCAACGGGCGGGCGGCCAGCGGCGTGTCGGCGTGAGCGGCGGTTTCCTTTCTTTCGGTTTCCCGTGTGTTTGTTGCTGCACCTTAGCGATGGTCAAATGGGCGCGCAAGGACGCTCGGACGGCGTTTACCCAAGGCGCCCAGGCAATGAATTGTTGTCTTCCGGGCACCGCCACATCTCGTAACAGAGCCGAGTTCATCTACTGCTTCGCCACCTCCGTCTCCGTCATCGCTCATCGCCCGGTGCGGTGGGGTCGACGCGAAGAAGCGGTCCTTTCCCGCGGGCCCGGAAAAGGAGGACCCTTAATGAGGTATAAACGTTGTCGTGAACCGGTTGCCGAAAGAAAGAATGCGGCTAATAAAATTGTGATCTACGAGCGGAGGAATTATTGAAATTTATCCTCCCGGAGGTCTCGCTATCTTCCCTGTACTGCTATAGACGTCTTCGAGCATAAACATGAATGAGAGAGAGAAAGAAAGCTGCTGAAGCATGTCGGTCGGGCGGGTTCGGCCTTTTTCTTCGGCCCAGAACTGTCCAAAAGATGTACCAACTCCTGGGAACGGTTGGCACTCGGTTGCAATGATTTATTCATGAGGACACATCTTACCGAAACAGGAACGCCAGCGTCGGCAGCGTCGCAGTGTCTCCACGGACGAGGCGATACAGACGTCAGGCCAATGTCGCGCTAGTGTACTGCAGGACGCCCACGAGCAGGGCTGTCGGTGTAGTGGTGCACTCCACTTTCTTCATCGCTCTTCATTTTGGGGCCAGTTAGTTCGACTACATAAGCCTTTGGCGAACGACCGGATCGACAGTAGCTGGCAAGCGGGCGGACGAAAGGGTGTCCAGGCAGGTGTCACTGGTTGACTTGAGGAGGGAGCTGGTTGGCCGAGGAAAGTGTAACCGAGGATTCCGGGCCAGCTGGGCCAAGTAGAAACTCACCCCGAAAGTCTCGTGCTACCAAGCCGACACCAAGCGCGACCGGAGCGAGCTGGAAAATAGCGCTAATGAGACATAAATTATGCTCACAATTAAGCTAGTGCTTGTGGTCTTTCCTTTACTCGGGTTCGGTATAATGTGGCGAAAAAACCTCGCACGGAGCAGTTAAGGCAGTCGAAGGAACAACCATTTTTGCTTATCTAACCAATTTGGGTTTGGGCTGTCCGGTCGAGAAAGGTCCCAGTATTTAAGGATGACAATAATTCTAAGAAATCTTACTCCCGATACAAATATTACGGTTGTAGCCAAAAGCCGATTGTTGCGTGTGCTTTTCAAACGAAGCATAAAAATTCACTTGATTGACGAGCCCATTTTTCGACTATCTCATTCGTTAGATACCTCAAGTTATGTCAAGCACCGGGCTACTTGACATAACTTTGCTCAGTTCTTGGAAAATATTGGAACTTTCTTCGTGCACCAACCATTAACTTTGCGTTCTGCGAATGTGGTAAGCGCCGGGGACCTTCGAGAGGACACTAAGCGTATTTTGAGAAATGTGGTTACGCCGAGCGTTCAATGCGATCACGATCACCGTTCTGCTGATTCACCCAATCCGTGCCGATGGGTTGACAGAACCAGGAATGTTTCGACGAATATCTGTTGTGGAAGACTGTCGTTCACAGGCGGGCCCAAAGTTCGATTGTATCAGATTTCCACCGAATAGGACTTTGCCAACTACCCGACACTCGATTTCCTCGTAACGAACTGGCAACGGATGATTTACAAAGTGCGTTCATCTTCTAGAAACAATTTCGGTCCTGGCCTCTAACGAACCCACGGCGTGGTATGGTCAGATACAGCAAAAAAAGATCCATTACTCCCCCGGGGCCTGGTGGGCCAGCAGTAGCAGTGCGGCGCTTCCTGCTTCCTTCGGGGAGTAGCGCACGAAAAATGACAATCTTAAGTGGATCAACGGTCAGGCCTCGGGTGCTTCACTTCACGGCAAACAAACGGCTCTCGTCGTCGTCGTCGTGTTGTCCGAAATTCGGGAACTGAAACGACGACACTGATGACGGAGCGCACGGAGAAAGCTCACGAACAAAAGGAGTAATAAAACAAATTGCACATCTTAAGGTCCACTCGAGGATAAACCGCCGCTGTTGCCGGGACGGGTAGTATCAGTGCCGAGGGCTTCCGGGCCGGACCGAACCGGGGTGTATTGGGATAAGAGGGAAACAATAAAACATATCCTGTGGGGCGGGTTCTGAGAAAACTTGATCCAACCCGCGCGGACTCCCTCAGGACTCGTGGGTAGGTTTTAAAGGGCAGGGCGGTTTGGAGCTTGGACTGGGAGCGACGGGAGCCCTCAGCGCCGTAAAAGTGGACGTAAGAAATGATTCGTTCCCGTACGCGTGACGCGTGTTCGCTGTTATGGTACGTGCGGCATTAAAACCGAACTCGGGCAGCAAATGAAAGCCCGGAATGCTTTGCGCCAGGGCGCCATGCTGCCACCCCGGCGAGTGTCCCTGGAGTATGATTTGTCGCGCATCCGGCGGCGGCGGCGGTGCCAGCGGAAGGACAACTTTTCCACCCGTGGGTGGTATTCCGGGGCTTTGAAGTCCTAACGACATCGTTTCGGTGAAATAATAGAAGCAGTGAATGTGTCGTTTTTATCTCTCAATTCTTTCGCGTAGTCCTCTTATTGTCCAGTAAGTTTAGAGTTGCTTAAGGCCCGGGAGCGTTTAAATTTTTCTGCTTTAAGAAGAACAATTTAAGTCTCTCCAATGGATCTTATACCAGCAGCCAGCAAGGTCAGTCTCTCGGAGGAATCTTAGTCTTTTCGGGTTCTGCTGGGAACCGGTTTTTTTTTCGGCCGGGAAACCAAAAGTGTCCTGATTGAAATCGGATTTCCCATTCGTTAGCGCGAATTACCCACCGTCGATGCGTTGAGTGCCAAACATTTTATGCTCCCCCACCCAAAGCAGATGGTGATCATTGGGTGCTCTCTGCGCCCCCAAAACCGACATCCATAATTCTCCCCCGGCAAAGGAAAAAACCCCGATCAAATCCTCGGTGCTCTCGGCCAGTTGTGGCGCGAAAGTTGACAAGCTGGAATGTCGCAAAACCGGTCACGTTCCGGCAGGCCCAATCATCATCAAAAGTCACGGTGGATTATCCTGTCCGGAGTCGCGCTACCACTACACCGAGCTTCGGTGGCCAGCCAAGACGCTTCCGGACGCGACACACACACACAGACAGACAGTGTGGGACAGTGGATTCGGTTGGGTGACAGAAATGATGGTATCATAAAAATAAATGAAAAACAGGATCGTAAAAAAGTACATATCACTTCCGTTCGGCTCTCGGGCATCTCGGGAACTCGCGTGGCTTTTGTGCGGTGGATCGATTCGGAGAGGTTTCCCTAGTGTTTGTTTGGTGGCCCGGCCCAAAGTTGACCTAGCTTCTGCTGTAAGTTGGCAGGGCTGACCTAAAAAAGGCTAAGGCACGGGGTGGCGTGCTTGTTTGCGTTTAGCATCGCAGCATAGTTTTTGGGGCCTGACTGCCTGACACTAAACCGAACTATCTGAAGTCTCCGGTGGGTCTTTTTGCTAGCGTCGGAACGTACCCGTCCCGCCACGGATTTTGCTAGCTTTCGTACCTGATTGAGACGGCTTCCAGGCTTACGTCCGTGACGTCCGGTGGCCGACGAGCTTGGAACACTCTGCATCCGAACTTCCTCGTCGATCCTGTGCCGGGTTCACAAATTAACCACAAACAGTTTAATTCCTCCGAGGGTTAACCTTTTCGGCAGACCAACAGCACGGGTACCGCAGGTGCCGAGCCTCGATTTGCCTATTCCTCGGGGTTCGAGGTATCACGAAACGAAAGTTCAGCACCTGAGTAACTGAGCTGGCACATCCGGGATCCGGTGTAGTGCTTCCGGCGACAGCGAAAACAACTCACTTACAGCCGGGGTCCCTTTGTGCTGACGGGGGCCCGTCTCGGTTAAATTGTTTAACTTTTTGCCACCGGCCACCCGGGAGAATGGTGTAAAAGTCAAACAAAAACAAGCATATTTGATGACAAATCATTTGGACTCGCTGTTGGGGGTCCAAGTGGAACGGAACGCATGAGTCGTGCCCCTCATCAGCAGTGGGTCCCGATCCCGGCTCGGGTCCGTAATGTTAGGTGCAACTTTTAAGCATCAGCACAACCCGGAGGAACTTCATAAGCACCAAGCGGCCCGAACGAGGGCGTGTGTGTTTTGTCGTCCTTTGCATTAAAATACACACCTCCCCGGGACTACCGAAATGCTATCTCAAATCAACTTTGCATGTCGAGCAGCCTGCGCCAAAAAGCGGCGTCCTTCCCGGCGGCGTCCCGGTGGAGCATATCGAGTGGCTGCCCGCCCCCCGGTAGGACTTGTTTGGCCTCAGTTTACGTTTTTTCCCAAGCCGTGAGCCCGTGAAAAGCTCGGTCACGAGAGGTTGACACTTGAAGCGAGAGGTCCGCCGCTTTGAATTTCATCCGTCCACCCGAGGCAGATTTTGGCAGGGGACGGTAGCGGAACCTGCGCTGGTTCTGTTCTGTTTTGCATCTCTAAGGATGCCACTGCTACAAAAGCCTTTTTTTGCTACTCTCGGCTTAGTCGTTCAAGGTGGCGCAGAATGTGAGAAGCTTCAACTAGGGTACGTGTCTCGTTGCGCTCAAAAGATACACGGCACAACGGACAGAGAGAGAGAGAGAGAGTGTGGCATTCAGGACGTGGACCAGTGTTTCGACTTCGACGCCACCGGTGGCCGTAGAGCGTAGTTGGGCCAACTCGAGCACCTTCTGCCGTACAGGCGAGTTTGAGAGTTTTAGTTTGTTTCCGTTGTAAATATGAAGACCGGCTCATGCGCCGGTGAGTGCGCAGGTGAAACACAGCTTATTACATTATTCATTATTTTTGGACTATATTCATACCATGAATTTCCAATTCCGAAAGTTGAAGACAGGGTCTCAAACTAGGAGGAGTACCAGCGAAGCTTTACGGGATCACATGAGCTGGGATTTTGAAGCCCAGGCTGAGGCTCTTGGTGAAGAAATCAGTTCAGTTGTGTAGGGAGTATTCCGAGTTCAAAATACGACCTGTGGTACTATGAATAGGTTACAGTTAGTGGGGAATTCGCATGCAGCCCCAAAACCATGGTGTTTTGAGTTACAAAAGCTTGCGCTTGCGCACTTAGCGCAGTGCTTACGTTAGTTTAGTAAATGATTGAGGCCTCGGTTTGTTCAACGTTATCGTACGGTTCAAAACGTGCAATCAATCGATTTTGTTGGAGAAAAATAAACGTATGATGAAAATAGGGAAATATTTTTCCAGTTTTTTTTATTAAAACCTGAACTGAGTTTTTTATGCTGCTGCTAATGTGGTGTAGTATGCACATTTCCATACTCCACTTATTTGAAAAATCGAATCATGAACGGATGAGTTTTGATTAATAAAATTGATGACTTTTTTAGAGGAACTGTTACAATTACAACAAGTTAATGGGATTTTGTTTGGAGTTGTATTTTTTCTTGCCAAACATGTACGAACATTATTCAATGTAAGGAAAAACTGTGTTTTCTGTTGATTATTGAAGTTATTGAAAATGGCTGCTGACCGTCATTCAAAGATTTCAATTCTCGTATTTTGTTAACTAAAGACGATTTTTGAATATGAGTTTTAAAGTTGTTCAAGCAAAAAGTTTTTTTCCCATCAGAGGACATGTCAGAGAACAGACAATGTTTGTTAAATGTTAAATGTTGATGATAGCATCAATACAACGGTTTATGCTACGACCCAGCCATCATGGTGATTTGCCAGTCAAAGATAGTGGAATTCTCCTACCAAACTTGAACTCTACACGCTTTTGGTCGCGTGTAGTCTTGCATTGAAACCATTGCTTTAAACTGCCAAATATGGTGTGTTTGAAGGATATGATTGTTTGCAGTTATGCAACTGTTGTCCTGACTTTTTATACGAAGAAAATGAAGTCATTCAAAGTAAATTCCCATCCTGATTTTAAGTTTTGAATTGATTTCAAACACTTTCTAAAAGGTGAGACCTCCGAGCATAATGTTTCAGCATGGTTTGCGGTGTGCCAAGTGCAGACGTTCTTTTCACTTTGAAGCTCGATCCTGTCGCGACGTTAAAATGTTATCTTTGGCGTTGACTTCATGTTTGACCTATTTTCGCGCCAATTCTCTAACCACCGACGACAACAACACACCGGAGGTTGCCGGCTGGTGACAAATTGGATCCGGGGGACGTCTTTCCTACGCGCAGGAGCCTAGAATATTTTTACGTTGTTGGTTAGCCTTTTGCATTCCCGTTTTCCGTTCCGTTTCGGTGCGTTTTCCGGACTACGTTCTTTATCCTGGCTCCCGACCACGTGGGAAATTGGAACCTATCACGGCGCGACGGTTACGTCTAGGGTTATAAATTCCCACAAGAAAAGGCTTCGGTTCGTTGAGAAATGACTACCGGAAGCGAGTGGCGACGCAGTGCCCGTCACCGAATGTGGAGGGCGAATGGGTGCCGGAGAAAAATGAAGGTCAAAATAATTCGGCTCAAGTCAAAATCATCAGTTACGACAGGCGGCGAGACGATAAGATGAGCGGCGCACCGGTAAGCCGGTGTGACTGGATATGATTTGGTTTTCCCCGGGATTTTCTCGGCTCGGATTGCTGAGGATTCAAAAACGGTGCCCTTACCGGCCGTGCGTAGGAGTGGCTTCTGAGCCGAAGGATACTCTGCTGATACCGCTCTTCGTTTCTGTTCTTTCTCTTTTTCTCTCTCCCTCTCTCTTTCTCACTATGGGCCAGTCAAATGTTTTGCCCTTTTCGGCGAATTTGTTTCCGTTTTTTAATGCTGCAAATGAAATCGATGTCAGAAGTACGTCGAGCAGGGAATGAAAGCCATAAATTTTCATTTCATGGCGGTTTTGCCGAAGCGTTTCTTGCGTTTCTTCCTCTCTCGCGCCTCGGAAATGGTTGTGAAGGTTTTGGGTGAACTTTTGTAGCCGAAAATAAAGGACAGCACGGTGGCATCGTTTGTCAAACACTGTTTTTTTGACCGTCCGTCGCGAGGATCTACCTTGCAAACGTGGATGCGTGATCCGTTTCATATTTGCCCAACCCGGGCCTAAGCCGACTGGCCGGGAGGGGTTAATTTCGCGTAGCGTCTTTCTGACGACGATCATGCTGATGATGATGATATAGTGAGAAGGGCCCTTTTTGGTGCCCACAAAAGGATGCGCTCCCGCTTAGTTCCGGCTCTGGCCCATGCTTTGGGTGGCTTCGGACCAAAAAAAAACCCGAAAATTTTCGTACACGTCATTAACAATAAGGTAAATTCTGTGGCTGACGACCTGCCGAGATGCGCTTTATTGCGCATCCTTTGTCCCAAGCATGACGGCTTCTACGGGTTTCCTCGATCCCTGTCCCTGGGTGAATAGGGGAGATCCGTCTTTGGGGAATCCTTTTTTCAGGAAACACGTTTCATTATTCCAAACCCCTAATAAGGGTCACAAATTGTTCCCGGGAAACCATTCATCTCGGTTACGGTTCGGTTACGGTGGACTCTGCCGGTCGGGCGCAAGAGCCACAAAGCGTTGATAAGCTACTAAATGTCCCGAGCAAATAGAGGGGGTTCCATTTTGCAATTACTGTAATCATCGCAGGCGAAGAGTAAAGCTTTCGCTGAAACAATGAATTGATTCACATTCTGAAACGCTGGAACAATTCCAGCGCTGCGAGGTTGCCTCGCCAAACGAACGGATCGATGCAAATGAGCGTCTCGGCTTAACTCTGTCTTCGCCCGTTCCTGTCCTGTTCTGTGTTTTTACGCAATTTATGGAGCAGACTCACCGTCGTGGCAGAGCGCTACGCAATGAAGGGCACGTCAAAGAAAAAAACGGCGCATTCCAAGGAAGAAAATATTTCATTTCCAACAGCGCCCAGGGTTGGCGGTCAGCGTTGTTCCCGCTCCAAGAAAAGTGCCCAAAGTCTCGGCCAAAGTGGTTCATAAAAGTGACCAGCCACGCAGCATCCTTCCGAGTCCTTTCGCTCACTCTCTCTCTCTTTGGTTATGTTTATTATTCGTGCGCCTCCTGGCCTGGCCAGCGCAAAGTAAATGGAAGGAAAATGGCGCCGGTCCGAAAGGTGAAAACACAGACCTCGCGAAAGCAATAAAAACTTGGCCGGCTGTTAGAGGACCGCGCTTGGAGCATGGACCACACACACACGTAGAGCTCATACCTGCACAGTAATAGAAGGACGCACAACGAAAAAGCGTGAGAGATTTATGTATATCTGACGGAATTCGTTTCACCCGTAGCGAGCCTTCGGCGGCCGAGCCACTTTCGACGACGTCATGGGAGATACTTAGTCAAGGGATTTTCCGCCCGCCCCGAGGCCCGCCCGTCCGTTCGAAAAATCACATTTGTTTCGCCTCACTTGGCAAATGAAGACGCGAAAACAAATTTGCCGAACACCGGCGAAAGGTGACTATCGTCCGTTTTCCTTTTGTCGAATGAATTGGTTGCAAGAAGAAAAAGTTTATGTTTTTCTTTCCCGGAAAATAGGGCGCTTTGCTCAGCCAAAGTAAACAGAAATGGTAGGTAAAGGGACAACGTATTACTACCGCGGTTTTGTTTAAATCGTAACCGTTTCTCGCAATCACTACCGAGCACCATTGTTTCACTGTTTGCTCTACCACTTACATATAATACACACACACGCACATTCCTAAAGCTGTATGCGCATTAAAATATATGTATTTGCCTACCGTCTTGGTTTGCCCCGCACAAACCCAAAGTTGTCGATAGTCCTGGGGCGAGGATCATGATAAGGAGCGCGATAAGTTGTGACAAAAGGCGGTCATAGGTGTTCCGGAAAACTTTGCCAAGATTGTTTGAGGTTGATAAGGGGCACGATTTGGCAGCACGGTAAGAAAACATGGTTCACGAGTGGGCCAGGCGAGTGAAAATGTGTCGATTAGTTTGAGTTGCTGAGTTTTCCGAAACTTCCCGCTGAGTGGGCTGATCTTTACTTTGCGGTCAATATCGCCGTTGGAGTGCGATGGGATTATGATTTTCTGGAAGTTATACACCAACAACTAGTAGCCGCAAATCCATACGGAAACGACGGACCATTTACCGTGTACCGTACCGTGTTCTGCCGTATCGTCCTTTCATTGTTAAATCTTGCCATCAATCTATTCGTATAGAATATACCTCAGTTAAAGGCAGTCAGCTTGATGTTGTAAGCTGAAAAAGATTCATGTTGTACAATGTATGTATCATTTTGTAGCATAAAGTCTAAGCTTTCAGCAAAGCAGCACACTCCAATCTCTTTCGTGGAATTTATTAAAAAAGATGATGACAATTTGAAGCAATCGAACAAATTAACTTGATGTTTGTGGTTAACATTTTCATCTCCGGAAGCTTCCTGGTAGAAAA
Organism: Anopheles cruzii; assembly: GCF_943734635.1. Classification (NCBI taxonomy): domain Eukaryota; kingdom Metazoa; phylum Arthropoda; class Insecta; order Diptera; family Culicidae; genus Anopheles; species Anopheles cruzii. Next base: position 51,766,812 of record NC_069144.1, on the reverse strand, counting down.
AGGAACACATCCCCAAAAATTGTTCCGCAAAGTGTCCACGGGTTTCCAGAAAACGGAAAACATTTTTGTGCGGCGGCAAACGTCGTCGTACTTTACTTTTGCAAAACAATGTATCATCACTCGTCGGGGAAGTTATTCTTTTGTTGACAAGATTCCTTCTCGATTCCACAAACGGCATAGACCGTCCGTGTCGACGTAATTTGAAAGTAAATTCCTCTAATGTTACTTACATAGCCCCTGGTTGCGGCTTCATGCGATGGTCCATGTCGACGCTCCGATACCCGGCACCGGTTGTACCGGGTTCGAACACAACAGTTTTATGCTCGAAGAAAAGAAACATGCTGCAGTTTGCCCCGAGGGCCATCGATATGGCGGCGACATTGTTCAGCGGACGGTGCACGGGTCTTATGGTCGTTATTTTTTCACCAACTGCAGCCTCCGCACGGAGCATCTTAAGTCAAGTCCGGCAACGTTTCCTCGGTGGACGGCCATTTCGTTGGGTTTGCCAGTCCGGACTGCGGAAAAGTTGATGACTTGCCTTGAACAAACAATCGTTAATTCGAACCAATCCAACTGGGGGATTTTATGTCGTTCAGTGGAGAGATTGCCAACCAGCACGGTGCCCGGCGGCGTTGGGTACATTTTTCACCGGATCATGCCACGGGAAGAACATCGAACGGAATGAGGAAATCCATTTTTTCCATTACCCTTCGGCCAATCGGGTTTGATCTAAGCGCAGAGCGAATTTAGTTCCCGTGATAAATTGGATTGGACAATTTATTGGCTGTTTTGCAATGCAGTAACTGGGATTTCTTTTCCAGTAATTTGGGAAATGCTTTCTTTATTGTTATAGAACCACAAAGCTGTTCACTTCGCCTTCGTCGAACCACTAGCTATTGTTTTCCATGATCCTGAAAGTCCTTAAATTATCATTCATTCTACAGCTCTTCTTCGTCGTTTACCGCAATTGGTAGGATCATAAGAATACTTACGAGTCGATGGGTTGCCTTAGGGATTCTGTAAATTATGATATTAACAGACCATTGACATGGAACGGATGGATCCGTTGGTGTAAGTACATTCCATTGCCCATCATTTCTGGTTAGAACATGCGAATACTTCAATGTTCCTTCATCTTGGGGCGTGATGAGTTCTTACCGCTAGAGGCATTTTATCTACCCGAACCAGTTTTTCCGTTTTCAAACAAACTGTCGGTGACGCTGGCGCTGTTAACGTTCCCCCGAGAGACAATGCCCAAAAGAGTGCGTGCAAAACCATGCGATGGTGGCAGGAGAAAAAAATAGAAGATTTATGAGTGTGCTTCGTCGTTTGACACTGGCGTAGCGCCGTTTTTCGCTACGACAGCCCATCACCTGTCGTTTAGGTTCAACCGAGGATGATATACGGCCGTAAATGGTTCGTCCTGGTTTGGTCAAATATTTCACCAGTGCTCCAGCGGACTCCTGGCGAGTTTATTCGACATTTATTGACCCGTTCGAGCAAAACAACCAAGCGAAAAGAGAATGCATTGTGCCGATGGCATTTAAAAACTCTGTTCATTTTGATTCAACACTGTCGGTAGGACTTCACACGACTCCAGACCCCATGCTGGCGTGTTGTTAGGTAACGGGAAGGACTCCGCTGAGATGAGTTTGTGGCATAAGCAAGAATTTTTATATCGCTATAAAACTCGATCCAGATGGTTGCGCCCGTGTTGTGGCGATCGTAAACACACGAACACAATAACATTGCTTATTTATTTCAATTTTACAATTTAATTCGCTTTCTCAGTGCGAAAGATACTAACACTGGTTTACGGCAAGCACTAATTGCACCATAACTTCAGTCCAAGTTGGTTTATTACCGAATTTCTAACGAGAACACACTAAGCTCATCATCGAAGACGGACCATAAAGCGGAGTGCTGGTTTTTAATTTCTCATCAGTTTAATACACAATAAACTAATTTAAATCACTAACGAATTAAGTTTATATAATATTCAAACCTGGTTCAAGGCTACGCTGCGTTTTAAAAATAGTTTCAAATCTTGATAACTTGCTTGGACACTGCTCCTCGTCGGGAAGGCATGCGGTGCAATTAGCTAAAGCGTCCTGCTCTTTTGAAATTCTTAGAATTAAAATGCTGTTTTTTTTCTAGAGCTTCATACACACCGCCACTTCAAAATGCTCCACCCGCCGGCCTCCTTGCTGTGGGCACACTGCTGTGCAAACAATATGGAAATGCTCACAGAACATGAATAAAACATCATCTCATTTCGCATCCATCAGCAGGGATCGATATAAAATGAAAGGAAAACAAATCAGCGGTTGTGGGTGCATTAGCCTTTGCATCGTGGCGTGGAGTGGCGAGCATCGGGCGGTATTAGCATTTGCTCGAGGGCCCTGACCGACCAACCCTCCGGTCAGGACCTTCGGAAAATATGGGACTGATCGATGGAAGCATTAAAACGGTTGATGGATCAACCGAAGTCTCGGCGTGCCGCTTCGCAACCGTATGCAGTTTAGCCGAGGGGCGCTGTAGACTTACGGGCAGAGCTTAAAGAGGTAACAAACGCACATTATCAAGAATGGAGCATTTTTATCGTTTATGTATTCCGGCATGGTATCCCTAGAAGTGGTCCAGGAATGACTTGGAAAAGATGAGTTTGTAAATTTTCTATTCTGAACCATGAAAAGCATAACGAGCCTAGGCATGGTAAAAGAAAAATGAAAATGTTGAGGAATTGAATTCAATTTTTGATCGGCGATGTACACGTTTCGCATTCAATTCGGGAACGCTACTTCGTTGGAACAAAAATCCGGTACTCACATAAGTAACGATGAACGAGTAGCTAGGCTCTACATTAGAAGCTACGCAATGAAACTATGCGCATCAACTCAAAACCGAAATCTAACCACATTAGGCTGATGCTTCCATGCGAAGAACGCTGACCAAAACGTATCCGATGTAAGCCCCCCAAGGGCTGCCGTTCCATGGTTTTCTCACTTGCTTTTCCAGGGAACTAGTTCTTTTTTTCGGGATACTAGCTCGCCGCTTTTGTGGGCCGTTTGTTGCATTCCACCATTTTCCACAGGAAGCGGATGAGGACAGGACAAACATGCAACCGTACCCGTACCACCCGACACTGACAAATGGTCCGACGCTAGCGCGGCACTGGGTGTGGGATTGGGTGCGGCCAACGAACGGCTAGCGAATGATTTGATTAATGTTGTACCATGTTTGGCATAAAATATGGCTCGCTAGGCCGAGTGGGCCTTCCCGTTCGATGTTCGAAGGGTGGCTCGAAATTTGGCCGAACCGTAAGCCCAAAATCATGCTAATTTCTGCCCATTTGCAGTGTTCAGCCACAGGCCGATCTAGCTCAGTCCCTGCCTGCGGCGGTCGTTGCTGTGATTTGTTGAGGTTGATCTGGAACTTGCGCTTTGGATTCGCATGCAAATCACAGCCCCTTGGATTTGTCGGTTTCCGTAACCACCGTGTAGGTGCGGCCATCACCGGCCATCAACGGTTCGTCAGAATTGACGAGCAGGGATTACGATATCCGAATCCTGTCATATGATGGTTTCCGGTGTCGAAAGACGACCTTGGCGAAGGATTGGCCTGAGGGAACTAACAGCGTTTCACGATTCAAACAAACATATTTTGAGGGTTCGTTACTTTTTCTAGTTTTAATCCTAATGCTATGTAGAACAAACAAAATATTTGTAATAACCCTAAACTGTGAGCCTGTGAACTGAGAAATTGTAGCCTACAAAAGCTGCTGTAAAAATAGTTGATCGTACCGCGAAATTAAAACTATTATTTACCGTTTTTCGGTGAACAAAATATTGCGAATTTATTTAGCATAGATACAGTTCCAAAAGTTTGCTAACATAAGGACCTATCAGCCTTTATGAGAATTTATTAAGAACAACCAGAAGTACCAGCGGTTACTGTTTGGTTAATGGAAATCTTGCATGAGTTCCATAAAAGTTCCAGGACACCCGCAACAATTACAATTACACCTAATTCGGATGCTGTCCGGCCGGGCACTCACCTAATGACCTGGCCACCTTGCGAAGTCAATTAACATACAACCGAACCACCTTCAGCCAGGCCGTGAACCTTGCAGAGAGTTTTTCCTTCTTTTTCCCTTAAAATAGTCCCGTTCGCATCGTATCTATTTGGATTCGGCCGATGTTGGACGTCCCGGGACGCTCTGCGGACGCCAGGTGGGCCGGCCAGCCGAATGGCTGATTGTTTCGCATTTTTGTCACATAATCTTAACCATCCACCACCGTCCAGCTCGGAAGGCGACCCCGGTCAAGGGGTCGTGTATCCGGCCGACCGTCCAAAACGGCTGGCTGGCAGCCGCAGCACGGGCTTTTGATATGCGCTGCACGCTTTCGAGCAGCAGGACTTCCACCGCGTGCAGCGGGCTCGGTCTTTCTGCTGATGTTCGGGTCCAGAAAATGGCCATCACGTCGTTTGGAAGGGGGGAGCCGGGACCACGAGGCGTCCACCATCATCATCATCGAGCTGCCCCGTGGTAGCCGTGGTTCGATGTTCGCATTCCTGGCGCTGGCTGAGAGTGAAGTACACGAGTGCCGAACCCGTCCAGAGCCACGCCAGCCAGCGGCTGAAGCGTTTTGAGTAAGTGTCGAAAAATGGATGGCAACATTCTCGGAATAACTCTATCAAAACGAAATGAGCTCTGAAGGGTGACAACATACTTCGGTTGGTGGCTACGAGAACACAGACGGAGAGAGAGAGAGAAAAAATGGCCGTACGAAATGTGAGGTACCCAGCGAAGGCTCGCAGCTCGTTCGGTAGGTTAGTTATCTGGACGAGCAAAAAAAAATCGCCCGTTTTTGGGAGGCGACAACCGTCCAGACGCGGTCCTTCGCTTGTCCAGGTCAGGTTAGCCGCGCCGGACTGGAGAGTGATTGAGAGTGCAGAAATAAGCCATGCTTGGGTCGTCCGCGTTGTACGTTGTGGCCAGACGAACGGTCAAGCCCTTCCGTCCGGAATCCGTCGCTGTCGTGTACCGTGGTGCTTGCAAGTCCTTCTCGAGAACGGCACTAGCTGCGTGGCCCGTTACAGCGTTCACCACAGGTCGCGCTGGTGTGTGATGTTGGCCGTACTTTCATCACTGGCGCACTGGTCGCCGAAAATGGTGCCGTAAAATGTAAATGATACTTTCAGCATCCATAATAGACGCAGCAAAATGAGATCAAATGCGGCTGCGGGATGCGGGTGGCCCCGGAGAGCTTAGTGCGGTGCATTCCGCATCCGGTTTCCGGTCCGGTCCAGGTCGCATCTCATTTGCGAGGTAACACCAGCAGCACCGTGGTGCAAAGCGTCGCGTGCTAAGAATGCTGGATGCCATGATCTTTCGACACATCCTGGCATCCTGGCAGCATCTCTCGGCGGTCGATAATTATTTGCCCCGGTTACCTCTGCGACTTCGTTGCGCACGTGACGCCAAATGATGTCTCATTCCTGAGCGAACAACTAACGGCGGAATTGCGCTTGAAGTTTGTGTGCTTCGTCTGGGTCGGACGGTGGACATCCGTCCTCCGCCGGCTGGGTTAACAACTTGTGGCAATGCGAGGCGGTTGAGGCTTGTGTGCATTACACCTTTTTTATGGAGGCCATTCTTTATGACCTTGGACAAAGAAGGACTTTATGGCCCGCCCGCCCGAAGTTGGTCTTTGCGTACTGCGATCCCAGCAGCTCAACAGGATGTGAAACCGTCCGGTGCTTCAAAGTGTTTTGCAATTTTAATTAAAAATATGAATAAAATAATAAAAAATGGAAAAGGGTGCCCAAAAAAAATGGCTATCGAAAGCTAACTTGTGGCAAATTGTTTGCGGTGCACTGTAGAGTCCCGTTGATCGTGTGTGTGTGTGTGTGCGGTGCGTGTGGGTAATATGCGCCCCACATCAAGCCCTAAGCTTCATTCGCTGGGGACCTCCCCACACACACACACACATAATCGTTCAATCTGTCCGGACATAATCCGCTTTCTCGGTTGGGTAAACGATTCCCCCCGAGGATGGATGGCTATACGACGGACGGTCCCGTTCCCTGGACCCGGTACATCACCTCCACCGCTACGGGATCCCTGGAGTTCCGAGGCCCCGTGGCCAAAGGTGGACCTAAAATAATGTTGCAAAACAGTGTGCCGGGGACAGTGGGCATCGCAGCGGAAAAAAAGGAAGCCTCACAGAAGCCTTCTTCTTCAAAGACCCAGACGCGTTCCTTCCGTTGGAAAGGAGTCCGGCCCGACCACACAGGACACCCGGAAAATCGGGAGGGCAACAAAAACGAGGGAACATCGCTCCATGTTTTGGGTGTGGTTCGGCTCTCGGTCGGACTCTCCACGAAGTCCACGGCCCTGTTCTATGTTTTTCCGGTGACTAATGCGTGTGGCAGAATGCCGCAGCCACCCGACCGGTCGTAATCTCTTCTTCGTAGTCGTAGTACTCCGGGTGCGGTGAACGACCATACGCAAAATGGCGTCCAACGGTGTGCCCGCTGGCCGGGAGAGCCACCGGTTTTTATCTGCATGACATAAATTTTGGCGACATGCGTCGTTCTGCGATACAAATTTGAAATGCAAGGATCCAACAACAAGCGGCCAAAAAAAAAGGAGGAGCGCCACTGCGAGTCGCATTTTGTTAGTCGCAAAACAGCCAAGCGTAAAGGGCTGGACAAAAAACTCCGGAAGCTGCAGAGTCCTTGACTTTGTTGTGGACCGACCACATACAGTCACACGCGCACACACACACAGACGATGGCTGGGCTTTGTGTAAAAGGGTTTTGGCACGGAGTCCTTTCGGATCGACACGGCACCGTTGCGTTGTTGTTGAAGACACTCGTTGCTTGTTGGGAATGTGTATCGTATTTTTGCCTCTATTTAAGATGATTGCAACCTTTGCGTACTGCTTCGGGAGCTCGGGAAACCACAGCCACCAAGAGCGTCTGTGTGGGTTCGGGAATAAAAATGGACACAGACGATCGGGGGGGGGGCACATAAATACTGGAAGCAAAGTGACGGGCCGCCATGATCATAGATTTGTGTGCTCTTCTATTTGTTGGCCAGATATTCTAGACTTCTATGTTCATTTAAAAACTAACATGTGCATACGGCGTACGTGTAACACTCAGCAGTTGAATGCTGTTTCCTTAACAATTTAGCCATTGCCGTAGCACTTTATCAATCACCAAATCAAACAAATTTGATGCACTTCCTAACCGTGAAGTCTTGCCGCAATCCGTACGAAGCACACAAACCAGGATCGGGTGTTTGTTTTACAAAAAATGTGCGAAAGCTTTCACTAATAAGGGAAACTTTAGTCTCTCTTCAACCCGGGTTTACTTTTGCAAAGCTTTTGCGTTGCCGAAACGAACTGAACCGAACTGCACACGACACCACTCCGGCTACTTCGGCAAGAAGTGTAACAAACGGTGCCGAATGAACGATCAACGGTCAAGTTTTGTTTGATTTTCCGGCCCCGAGTGGTAGTTTTCCCCTGGGCACCGCCAGCCGGGTGGGGCCGAAAGTTAGTCCCGAATAACTGGCCAGCGTGCTTGACGCCGTTTGGCCGGAAAAAGTGAGTTCCATTTGGCTTTGTTTGATTGCGAATATGGTAATCAGCGAGGCGGCCGCTCGGCTGATTGCAATTTGAGCCCAGACTCGGCCAGCCAGTGTTTGTGTTGGGCTAATGGAAAATAGAAAATTCACTCATGATTTTCGTTTTTTTTTTCACTTTTGAAGATGATTTATGGCAGATGCTCAGCAAATGCGCTGCGTTTGTTTGCTTGAAAGAGTCAATAATCCAAGAGCCGCTTGGCAAGCGGTTGTTAAACGTAACCCGAGGGACGTTAAAAGCACAAATCCACGATTAGTGATGTACCAGTGCAAACGGTAATCAATCAATTGAAACAATTTGAATATTTTTAAAACGATGAAAACTACATTCCTTAAGCCCGGTTTAGGAAGATTAGAAATATTATTAGCACAGCATAAAGCGAATGGGAAAGTTGTTTTCGATTCATGCTTCGGATTCGTTTCTAAAAGAATATAGAGGAAGAACTAAGGAACTCCTGTCACTTGAACAGTATACTCCTTGTTCCATGCAATCGCTCCCGCTGCATCCACCAAGACCGGGTAAGTCGTAATTTTGATGAACGATTCGACGATTTGATTCGACCGGAACAACTTCTTGCGGCCTCATTAAGCAAACCAATAGTGATTACTGTTGCCGAAGCCTTGGACTAGTTGCACCTCGAACGTGTTCTGCGCGTACGCACGGCACAGCAAATCGGACTATTCTTCTGAGCGTCAAAAAAAGGCAACCGCCAAGAGTTATGAAAACTCGAGGCGGAAGCAAAAAAAAACGACGCAACAGAAACACGAAAGAAAAATCCCAACCGTAAAATGTTTCACCGGCGCATGATGATTAACTTCCATCGCCACGGGAAGGCTCTTAATTTTCATTCCCCTCCAGGGAGTCAAGTTCGATGGAAAACGGGAAAATATTTCATCACCCCAGGAAGCCGGTAGCGCATTTTTGGAATTTCTTCATTTTTCATTCATCCATCGGCGGCCGGATTCGGGCGAGCGTGGGCCAGGGCGTTTAATGGCCAGCTGTCGTGTGGAGAGAGCAGGACCAACAAGTTTTTTTTAACAGCTACGGGATGCAGCTTGGGTAGCTTGCCGAGCTAGAAGATCGGCGTTAGATTGCAAGGAGTTTCTCGGCCCCGATACCATTGCGACACTAACCAGTCGAGAAGCGTTTCTGACCGGCCCTCAGCGAAGGCGAACCGGGCCGCACCGCACCGGAACCGTTTTTTGCTACATTTTGGCTTCTGCAGAAGCAGACGGGAAGGAAAAACGGACCCAACACCGGTCGTGGCGGTAATAAAACCGACACAAAAATGATCCTTAAGTGCAATGTACTTTTATTATTATGCTTTCTTTTCCGGAACCGGCCACCGGCTGGGGAGGCAAGCTTCTTCGTTTTGCTTTGTTTCAAAGGATCGGCGGGGCCGTTTGAAGGGCAAGACAATCGGTGGTTTGGATGCCGTTGCCTGCCGACTGCCGGGGATGGTTGGTGTTTCCCGGAATAAGCTTCGCTTTTTGGAACACCGCTATCCAAAACCGATGAATGAACTTGTTCGTCCAATTCGAGCAGTTTCTGTTTTCGGCTCTCTTTCACGGCCGAAACACAAAACCCCATCCACGAAAGGAACCAACCATCGGGAGCCGGTTCCAAGCGCTGCTCGTTTCGTGTCATTTATCGGGAAAATTAAATAAAACCAGGAACCAACATCTTCCCGGCCCGACGGATCCTTGGCATGTGACGGAGCGATCCCGCTCGCAACTGCAGTCTCAGCAGAGCGCTCCAGGGCACCGAGCTGTTTCGCACCAACAACCGTGCTCCTTAATCCGCCAACTGGGATCAGCCCGATTGGCAGTGCATAAGGTCGAAGAAGCGACCGGCAGCGCTGTGGCCGGGCACTGCAGCGGCGGCGATGATTGTCCTAACGAGCGGCCCACTCGAGGACCTACTCCTTCAGCATACGCAATCGAGACGCCGTCTGGGCGCAGGGCCAGCAGCAGCCCGGCCAAACCGGCCTTATGCTGCGGTTAGCTGCGTCCATTGGACCGACACCGGGTGCCTCTGGAGGGCGCCGTTCGTCGCCGTTCTTTTCGACGCCACCAGAACCTTCGGCGACGCTAGCTGCGACTGGGTGGCCGGCCGGCATGTCAACCACCTTCCCAGACCTGCCTGGAATGGCATAGAATTATGTCTCCAGCGTCGCAAAGGGCAACCGCCGGCGAACGCTTAACGAGCATAGCTGCTGCTGCTGCTGCTGCATCCCCGTGGGCCAATGGAGTTTTTCTCACCCTTTTTTTGCTCGACACTTTTTTCCCTTTTTTCACTCACTCTGCGGCTTGAGGCCAGGAGCGTAAGGGTGTGTGTGTGCGGCTTGGCATCGGAACCCACCTTCTCGTTAACTACCCATATCTACCTTCGAGCGTTCGTCGGGTGTCGGGATACCAACGCCCGGGCCCGGGCCCGGTGCCGGGAGTGCTGCAAATGATGGCAAAATTAGGCACAACCTGCAATCCCCTGCAGGGCACCACCGGGCCACCGCCACCGGGTACGAAGAAAGAGCATAATCGTGTTACCCCGTTCCGAAGGAGCTAAGCGGAGCAAAATATTATATGCTGGTATGCTGGGTCCCTGTTTCGAGGAAGGATTCGGTGGCGCTGTGGCGGAACAAACTACATCTCCAGCGGGCACGCATAGATCCGGCCGATGCTGTGGGAGGAAGGTGTTAAAAAACAACCTGGTGGTGGCACCGGGAAAAACCGCACCGGCTGACGTCAGAATGCAGTGTCGCAGATTGAAAAACTGTGTGTGGAGGTCGCTTCCTTTGCCCGTGGTTTGCCCGGCGCTTACCGATCGCATTTGCATAGGAATTTGTCGATTATAACGAGGGTCAATCTTTCTTCCTTTTCTAACCAGCATCCTGCACCGTGTTTCACGTTAAACAGTTCCTTTTTGCCCTTGTACCAAACTGCTGACGTTAAGGGAATTTAAATTGGCACCTTTCGGCCGTGATATTTAAATTTGTAACTCCATTGCGAAATTATTACAAAGGTCATTCGCTGCCGTTAAGAACCTTTTAAGAACTCCACGCGGTGGAATTGTAGTCGAAATGAGCTGCGTACATTAAATAGTTGAAGTAGTGTTGAAGCAAACATTGTGGATTATGTAAATATAATTTAAAAACAATTGCTCTAATTGTTTCCCGTGCCATCGTAATCGCAACATCCGCGATGCGAGAGTTTGCTTCATAAACATAAATATTCAAATAATTTCGATCGTTCTCGAATTTCGTGGAGGTCCTCGAAGCCACAAAAAAAATGGTCAATTTAATATTTGAGACCCAGGCGCCCCTTCAACACATTTGCCATGCAGATGTTGGTTCATCATTTCAACTTCGGCTACGGGCGGCCTGACCGGAAAGGCCTGATGCCGAAAACTATGGCGTGTGGCGCTGAACTTCCCGCGGGCTGCTCGCGGCTTGGTGCGGGCATTAAAACGGGCGGTTCTTGGTCGGCCCGTAGGAAGCGTAAGTAATTTGGCGAAAAACTTTGTGGAACTGTTTCACCCCAAAAGCAGCGCCAGCGGCCCCGAATCCCAGTTCGACGGTTTTACGACTGCCGGTGCCAGGAGGCGGCCGCTCATTGTGGAGCACTTTGCGTCTGGACAAAGTTTCTAATTGATTCCTTATGTAAATTACGTCTGATATTATTCCAAATCGATCCATCAACCGTACGGAGTGAGCACGAGAGAGAGAGAAAGAACGCGCCCCAATATTGTTCTTGGCTGTTCTGTAGGACGTGGTTCGAACTTGTTACAGCGAATGGCCCAAAACCCGCCTCTATCGGTTTGCGAGAGAGCAATTAGCGACGAACCCGGGCGGACCCGGGACGAACAATTATTCAAGACATAATTTGCAAGGAAGCAGCATAAACATTACAGTCAGTGGCAACAACAAAAAAAACCCCTCGAAGTGGAGCAAAAGCTTTGTCCGCAATTTTGTCGAAATTTTCTCCTCGATCCTGGACGGTGTCATTGTTTCTAATAAACTTGGAGTCAGCGTTCGGTCAAAGAGCGTGACCCTATTTTCCGGTGTTTCTCGGCCACAGCATAGCAGCATAGCTTTGCAGTGTTCCGTTCCAGTGGTGCCGGCTGAAAATTACGGGCAAACTTTTTTATGCTCTCAGGTCCACAGGACATCGCAGGACATTGGTGCGTTCGTTGTTACTTAGGCAGGTGAAAGCTGATCGCTGACAGTGTGTTGGCTGGCTTGTTGGGAAGATTTTAGGCTTAAAACAATGGCCGAAACGGTGGTAACAACTGTGCTACTTACTTGCAACTCCGTGTAATGGACGGAACACATGGACTGAAAAGTACGGAGCCTAAGACGAAAAACGCGATTTCTTGTTCAAAATTGATTTATTTATCAACGTCATCTCAATAAACAGTGAATCTGAAAGTGTCGAAGACATAACCTTTCCAGCCAATTGTTGTGCTTTTGGCCGCTTTAGACGACGTGACCAGTTGCTCTCCAACCAGATGACGATCGTTTTGATTCCGGAGTGAAGTGAGGGATCCATGTTTTATCCATTCAGAATCATTAATATGTTCTTGTCTTGTCTTGTCTAGAATATAATTGAATTTTAATGCCTTTTTTGGAAGGTTAGTAATAAACTGAAAAGCTGTGAACTAGTAAGCTGTGAATGCAATAAAACCAGCACCATCTATTTGTTAGGCTCGGAACTTTTCAGCTCATGTGTTAAGTGACCAATGTGTGCACAAAACGCTCGGTCACACTACTCGGCAGGCAACTCGTGATGTATTAATAAAGATTACCGACCTCCAAAAGCTCGTTTCGGCCACCAACATCACCCGCCGCGGAATATGTTCCCCGGATCGGATGGACCGAAATCTTGCCCGGTGACCAAACTTTTCCCCCCTGCGCGTTATCATTCTGCCAGCCACCCCCACCCCGGGAGCCAGGTAGGCTCGTGCGCCGGACGAGGGTCTGGGTTTGAGACCTTTTTTTGTTGGTGTGTCCAACCTACCGCTCGCTTTTGGATCCGGAATATGTTGCTACCTGCTGGCTGGCCCTAATTGTGGATGTAATATGAATTTTACTAGCATTGGGCGGCCACATTGCGTCGGTTCGGTACTTCCGGTGTTGGGGCGCGCCGGGATGAAGTTGGAAAATGTTTTCAAACAGCGCCCACCTAATGTCTTTATGAGGATGTGTTTTATTAGGTTTGTTGGGCGTTAGGGAGGAAGCAATCTTAATGTCGGTCGGCTGGCATCGTTTGTCCGGTCAGGTATGTTTTGGTCATAAAAGTGCGATTGTTGGTTTAGTCTTTTGTGCGTGGATTGGGGCAGATGTCGAGCGATGATTAAAGTCCGACAGATAATGTAATTTAATGGTTGAAATGAATTGAATTACATCATATTACAATGCGCTGAATGAGCAGAAATGCCTACCAATGGGTGATTGTCTTTTGCAAACTTACGTTTCGTATGGTTCAGGTAGTTTCCTTGATGCTCGCTCCTCGATGTTTCCTCGCTAATCATCGTTCAGAGCAATCTATTAAGTTCACGTTATTTATAAAACGACGAAATGTTTTTTGACATGTTTGAAAATCGTGAAACAACCTTTTAATCCATTTTTTGCTAGATTCTACAAGATTTCACTTCAGTCAGTATACTTCGTTTTGATCGCTGTTGTTAATAACGTCAAAATACGCTGTTGTTAGCCCAAACCCAAACCCACAGCACCAAAGCTGATTAATGAGTTTAAATCATCATTTGCCACATCCATTGCACCGCTGCCAGTGATTATTGATGCTCTCTTCTTACAATTGAAAAGCGGTCTCTAACAAACCTGTCGCCGTCGTGGTCACTGTGCACTTGCACCGCAGCATAGGGAGATCATTGTGAAGGCTTAACTTTTAATTAACCGGTCACCGAGGCGACCGGTCGCTCGTTCAATTTGAAAGTTCAAAGCATCTAGCGTCTCACCGTGGCCCCGTGACCACAATCAAAGTGTGAGTTTATCATGTTTTGCCACACTACAACCCGGAGCGCTGCTTGGTCCTGTGGGTTAACCTCGGCACAACCGATTGAACTTCTGCACGCAGCACATACACACGGTCCGAGGAGCATTTGTTTCGGAAAGGCTAATTTCATGACACGCTGAACACGTGTATGAACGGTCCGGCTGGATTGAGTTGGTTTTATGCACTTCCGGGAAATTTATAACCAGTTCACTAGTGCCACGGAGCGAGCGGCCATCATGGTGGGAGTTGTTGAACCGCGGTCATGAGGCCAGACAGAGAGACAGAGAGAGAGTGGGCCGGAAACGAGCCGGACCCTAATGCCGCTGCATCGATAATGTGCCACGCCGTCATTAATTTTGTGCATTATTTGACGGATTTATATTTTAATGAAAGCGATGTTTATTCAGCCGAGTTATGCTCTTCCGGGCCCTCCGGCTCTCCCGAGACCCCGACCGATGCCGAACGTCCCGGTGTCCTTTTTGAAGGATTACCTTTGAGCGGCAAGCAGCAATTGACGTGGTGCCAGTGCGTGGCGCCGAGGAAGGACGGAAGCATAATTACGGCCCTGTACGGTTTTGTTTATGCACACTCAGCCACACGCGCGCGCGTGTGTGTGTGCGGCTGCCTGCGTATATATATGTGTGTATATTTGCATACATTTGGTAGGTTTCTCGTTCGTTTGGCGTGATTTCGACACCTCTCCGCCACCGTTTCGGTGCTCCCGGGAGACGCCAATCGGGCGGGGCGGGGGGCGATAAAAAACCGCGTCCTGCCAGCGAGATAATTAGATTCCATAATCAAATTCTCCACTCAAACCGCTTTGTTGACGATCAAATAGACAAACAAGTAAATATGGATTTCTCGCTTCGCGACCTGTTCGGGTGGAAGTAAAAACATGACCCCTTTTTATGTTATTAGCCAAAGCAAAATAGGCCACCTGTGTTGGTTCGCTAATTTTTGGTCGACAGTTTGGGCGCCGTGTGTCGCTAGTTCAAACGTTTTAAAACATTCAACATCGAAGAAAAAGTTGTTTTAATTATAGCATTGTTCCCCTATTGTTTCTCGATCGTTTCAGAAGATGGCCGTGAATGCAATACATCTGACGCTTCTGGTAGGCCTGGCAGCGATGCTGCTGGGCCTATGCCACGCGTGCAAGATATCGGAGTATCCCTGCCGAGGCGGCGCAAGCTGCGTTCCCCTGGACAAGTACTGCGACGGGCGTGACGATTGTGGCGATGGCAGCGATGAACCAAAAATGTGCACAGGTAAGCGATTGGCAACATTAACAGTGATCAATTATGAGTCCTCCAGGTGCTGTCAAGTGACTCTAATTATCAATCGAACAAGATTAGCGGGGCCCTGATCCCTAATTGATACGCTTTAATTTAATGGACCCATTTTTCTAAGCTCATCTTGCTAAGCGTAATTCAATTGGCAACATGCAATCATGATAAGCTTCCGGTTCTTATCCACCGAATGGCTGGTCGTCGGTGACAAGTTGGTGAAAGTGGCCACTACCTAATTGCGGGCTAAACTAGGAAGCGTCCCTAGCAAGTCCTATCGAGCCTAAAGTGACCAAACCAGCTGGACGGTCCGTAGGGAAAAGGAAATTATTTTAATATATTCATCTTCTTGTCCGAATGCCTCAACAAAAAAAAACTCCTACCGTCCTCCGGGCCGGTGTTTGTCGAATTAATTAAACAACCTTTCCTGGCTCCTGCGAAAGCGGGCGCACAGGTAGGGCTTTAGCTCCGCTAGCCGGTGGTCGCTTGTTTATTTTTACCAAACGTAGCCTAACGATTCGTTTGACTCGATTACTCTTCTACTTTTGGCCGGCGAGTGAGAAAAAATAATATTTCCATTACGTCGGCCGCCATGGAAATCTGGGCGATCCTGATTTTGTTCCCTTTCGCCTCCGCCTCCGCCTCGGCGCCGTCGTCGTTTAGTCGATTTGGCCTGATTTTAGAAGGTCTCTCGTTCGGGCAGAAAAGAGACTTTGCTCGTTTACATTCGGCCTGCTTCTTGCTAGCTTCTTGCTGCCGGGGACATGCCGGTTTCGTTTTGTTTTTCCGTGTCCATGTGCTCCAAGTACATCTTCTTTTATTATGTTTGATACCAGTTTGCTCTGTGGCTTGGGCGTCGACGGGGCGTCGTGCTACGGCCTTCGGTGCGCACCTTGTAGCCAAAGCGAAATTTGGCAACGGTTTTGCACAAACAAGCATCAGGCAGCCTTCCAGCAGTCCACATGAATCATGTGCACCGTACACGGCCCGGCGAGGCCGGCAAGGCTGGAACAATGCCTGCGGTGTAAGAGCGCAGCATGAAAATGACAATCTGCCTTCTCGAGACACGAGCAGGGCGGCGAGCACAAGCGGACGCGGGAGCGAAGCATCCCTTTTCGTATGATGTACTGTTGTTTATCTTTTATCTGCTTACTTTTTTTCCGTGCTTGTCTCTAAAGAAAACTCCCAAAGCGCAGAAAAGTGAACAGATGACACAGTTGGCTGCTGAGCTCGCTCCCAGGCACCGATGATAATGTAAGCGTCGGCGAAGAGATTTACTGACGGGTACGGGACACCGAATAGTGGGGCTTCTTTGTCATTTCGCGGAGATCTGAAGAAGCTTTCGACGAAGCGGCGGCAGTAGTACATAATTGCGCGGTGGCTTCGTAGCGCGAAACAAGTATGCGGAATTGCAGTTCGTAGTTCGAACTACAAAGTGAAAAGGATTGGCGATAGTTTTCAAACGTTTCAACTTTCATTTACAACCATTTTACTCCATATTACCAAACTGTTTGATAAGTTTTGAGCTTCAATAACAGCTGCTTACGTGAAGTTTTTTTTTGTAATGTTGATACACTCTTCTTATGAAAGTATATGAAGTTTCATTTCAATTTCATCAATTTTTCATCAGAACAATGATCACCAGACCATTTTGACAATGGTAAAAATCCATGAATTAAATTCAATTGTCAATTAAATTAATTTCAATCCAATTGTTCGAATTGTTGGAGCATCCGCCGTATTCATCAGATTTGGGCCCCAGCCCTTCGTTTTTCATCAAATGATGACGTCATAACAGCTCTGGAAGAGTGTTTTGAAGCCCTTCAAGTTTCTCGGTTCAGGGATGGATTCATAAATTGGAATTTCGCTGGAACAAGTGCATTGATGTTCAGGGAGACCATGCTGAATAATAAAGTGTATTTCAAACCATAAAACTGTGTTTTTCTTATCGAGGCTCAACATTTATTAAGCAACCCACTACGTTGAATTCAAATTTCGAAGAAGTTCTCATTAGCACTGGGCAACGGTTGATCACATTCCATAGAAAGGCGGCGGGGCTTTCTTTGTAACGACCTAGCGAAAACTTGGAAGAAAACTTTCGCATACCACAAAGTTCGACCACAAAACGCTACCAACCGCCCA
The DNA here is from genome assembly GCF_943734635.1 of Anopheles cruzii. NCBI lineage: Eukaryota > Metazoa > Arthropoda > Insecta > Diptera > Culicidae > Anopheles > Anopheles cruzii. The sequence continues at coordinate 51,749,715 of NC_069144.1, read as the reverse complement.
CACAGACGTAGGCGGTTGGCACCATAAAGTCATTAATTAATTTACACCTTCGAGCGAAGTTCGCTGCGCTGCGGCCGTTGTCTAAACTTGCTCGCATTCGCCTTGGCCTTGGCTTCACGGATTGGACTATTTATTCGGCCCGAACCCTTCCAATGGCTAACAAAACCGAACGGAGGTGGTTTGTTTTACGAGCAGTGAGCGAGTGTTTTGTTATTCTATTAGCGCAACAGTGCGCCTGCACTGTGGAAAGTGCGCGCCGGACAGCCTTGCGTGGCGTTGCACCAGGCGCCTCCATCGTAAGGCGTGGTGACCTTTTAACTTAAGATGGTGTCGCGTTACGGCTTTTTAATAGTTAATTTCTTTTCTCGGACATAATTTATGCTTACAGTTTGCAACCGGACGTACTACGGGGACATCGGGCGAACGTACACCCTGACCGTGCCGCCGCCGCAGTGGAATCGCTTACCGTTTCTCTGTCATCTGACGTTTACCGCTTCCGGTCACGAACAGGGAGACATCGTGCAGGTAAGTCTTTAAGTGTGCGTGTGTGACCATGGGGGCGTGTGAAGTCAGGCGTCCCTTCTTTCCAATCAATCGCAGCATTGCCGATCTTAAACAAAGTTTCAATGCCCGAAGCTTTTAACAGAACCCCCATCCCGTGGAGAACATGAAACCCAAGCCTAATGTCTTGCACCGGAGTCGAGGGTCGGGAACGGAATTCGAAGCGCTTCCGAACGGTCGAAAACATCCACCCGAGTGCCGGTGTGCCATTTCACGGGCTTTCGTTACGTTCTCACATCATTTTGTGGTTTGTAATTGATTCATTCTCCCGCGAAAGCGAACGAAATGGAAGCGTTTAAAGACGCGGACAGAGACGGAAACGGGGGAAGGTAAGCAAAGAATCGATCGGATGGTCCTTGGTCTTTTAACCACACACAACCACACGCTTTTCGTGCCCACTTCTAATGTTGCTGATGAGCTACGGGATAGATTATGGCCGTGAAAAGCTTCTCAACGCCCCCGGTCGGTGGCACGGAACAGTCCCGGGAAGCCAGGATTGCAAGATTGATTCGAAACTAATATCGATTTCGGGTGGATGGTGAACCACGGGCGCAGAGTTCTCTTTCATCTACGGCAAGATTTGGCCACCCCATTCTTCCCGGGACTGCCGGGCTGTCTTTCCGCTGGCTTGAATTTCAGCCGAGGGCCGTTTTGTTTGGCAGAAAGATTTTCCAACTCGCCTTTACTTCCGGCTTCCCCTGTGTGTGTGTGTGTGTGTGTGTGTGGCGGAAACAGAGATCGACAGGAGACGGACGGAGAACGTCAGTGAGCAGCGTTAAACAAACAGCAGATAAAAGCGATTCGTCCTCGCGCTCGCTCGTGTGTGTGTGTGTGTGTGTGTGTGACGGGCGTAATGAAGATTTTCAAAAAGGACCTCCCCTCCCAGGCGAACGAGAATGATGGGAAAATCTCCTTTTTCAGCATTCAGCCGCGGTAGATGAGGATTCTAAATGCAGCTCGCCTTTGCTGGAAAAAGTGCTGGCAGGCTTCCTTTCATGTCTCAGGAGATTTGCTGCGGGAGGGCTTCCGCGGAGGGGAACTTCTCGGAACTCTCCGCGGCTGGCTCACCCGACGCCAGGACGCGAGAGTATTTGTTGGTCGGATTGTTCTGGCAGTCGGTCGGTTCGTTCGAAGTTCCAACACGCTAGGAGTGCCGCGCCCGATCCGAGTGACGATCCGCTTCTTGCGGATCCGTCGTAGAGATGTCGATAAGACAAAGTCGCAGCAATGCGAGCCGAGAGCATTAATGCGGGTGCCTCCGGCGCCAGAATCGAAGCGCCGGCGCCTACGGCCCGCAGTCGGCTGGAAATGAAATGTAAATTTGGACCGCCGATGAGCGGCGCCATTTAAATTGCTAATCAATGGGCGCAAAGTGAGTGGGAAATATGCGTATCACACTTAATGAAATAGCTCTCAGCTCGCCAATTGCTCCGCCGCCCGGTATGCAATCCCCGCCCCGGCCGATCCTTCCGGTTCCCGGTCCGGGCTGCGTGTGAAGTGCTTGTAAAGTTTCCGGCGCGAAGTTTTAATTAAATCTCCATTACAATGCAGCTTTCGATGCGGTCCACGTCCTGATCGTCGTGAATTTTCCGTTCCCCTTTCTTCCCGGTTTGGTGGGCATCACCTTAAAGGATCCTTGGGCCGGACCGGGGCCGGTCTATTGCGGACCGGATAGAATTATTAGCTGCCAGCGCGATGTATTAATCTAAATTTAGCTAATTAGCTGACGAAACGTGTGCACTTCTCATTAGCGCCGGGCGTCGTCCCGAAATCACGGCATCGGCGGGATAAACATTTCCCGTCGCCAACGCCCGGCCACCCGGCCATTACGCCAGTGTCACAGCCAGCAACATCAACAACATCGGCGCGACATCGGCTGCAATAACCGACTGTTTACCGACTGGTGCGCCAGGGTGTTACATCATCGGGCACGGCATCGCTGCTCGAAGCTCGGCGCCGTTGTTCGCTCATTAATCAGAGTCACTTTCGTTGAGCCCCACGAGCCCGGGACGAAGGTCCCGGGACCCGGCGTGCTAAACACCCGTTTTAACCCTGCTGACAGCGAAACGTGACCCCGGCCACGGCGGCGGCGTTGGGTGGCACGCGAGCAAACACTTTCGCTTCTTGCGTTTAATTAATTATATCTCCAGTTCCCTTACACGATGGACCCAGGGTGCCATCCAGGGTGCGAGTCACAATCAAGGCGCCCAGGGAAAGAATTGGACCGACCGGTGTTGCTCTGGGTGCGCCGTTATTATTAATGCTCCAAGTTCAAGACGCGTACGTGTCGCATCCTTTGTCAGTCGGTGTTGGAACTCCGTTGGATCTCGCGGCCAAACGGGGCAAATGCCGTTGTTGCGCCACCCGTACGTACCACAACTTTGCTTGCTGTTCTATTATTTCGATTTTCGCTTTTCTTTGCGCGACCCGCCTGCGTCTGTTTGCTCGGATGTTGCCGCGCAGACCCGCGCCCCGGGGCCACGCCGGAATAGGAACGGCGTCCATTCATCCATTCATCTCTCAAGTATGTTTGCTCAGTCAACAGTCGCGGAGAGACCAACAGCGGACGCTAACGAACTGACGGCACCGTGGATGATGATTTGTTTTTCTTTTGCTTCTCTCGGCTTGGGAACTGGGACTTCTTGGACCCGCCCGCCCGGAGAACCCAAGGCCACACGGCACACGGCGTGTGGCCCATGACGTAATGGCTTTGGCTTTGGAATGCCGTTTTCTGAACATTTCTAAAAAACCATCCCATTCCGACGGCGAGGGCACACTCACTTTGAAAGTGTATGGCCCCGAAAAACAATGGTCCTGGCTGAGCCGTACCGGGGACAATACCTGGCAGCCAGGATTTAGGGATACTTCCCTCCTTGTGGTGTCACTCGTGCGGATTCAAGGATTCTTTGGCCCGCAACAATTCCGCCTTTCAATGCGCACAACTTCTCACCAGAACGTCGCACTAATCAACGGTTTCCTGTGGGCGGCGACGAAACCTTGCGGATTTCTGACCACCTTAAGAAAATCGGATCGACAACACAGCACAGCGGTGAGCGGTGGGTCCGTAGGTCTAGGTTCCATTGTGCGCTTGGATGACCCGTTTTCCTTTCGTTTCCCCCGCCGTAGTGAATCTTAAGGCCCGACCATTTGCCAACTGAATGGAAGCCGACCGGCCGACCGAATAAATTAGTTCCCGGTGTTCTGCTGGTCGATGGTCGCTGTCTTCGGGTTTTTTCCGTTTCTTTTCTTTTTGCTGCCGCTTTGTGTGTGTCGTCTTGTGTTTTTGTCTTTCCTTCCCGATGAAGTTAATGATGATAAGGCTCGGCCGGTCTCGGGCTCGACCGCTCGGCTTGACAGCTCCGGCTCCGAACTCGGCCTCAACCGGGATGGCGAGCGCGAACAGCTTGACGAAGGCCACGGAGGAGGCAGGACACAGACAGGACAGGACAGCCTGCCAGTTCGCTCCACTGTCCTCGGTTTTGTTGCCATCGCTTTTTCTGCGGCGTTTAAGACGATCCCGGACGAGCCTGGTGCGGCCGGCAGAAGAACGGTTCCTCCGACTGACAGTTTTATTTTCCGCACAACTTGTCCCGCACCGATCCAAGCCGGGTTCCGGCGACCTGGCGACCCACTTTTTCAGGATGCTCCTTTCTGGTGGTCAGGGTGGGTGCGTGTGTTGTGAGGCCAGGGTTTTTGTCCGGCGTCCGGTTTGATAATGGGACGCTGCCGACGCCGACGCTGGCGTAAAGAACCAAGGGCACTTTACATAACAGCTTCCTGTGACGAAGGCCAAACGAAGCATTTTTGATTGCTAACCATGTTACCCATCGACAAAAAAGGGATCAAGAATGTCCGTCTGTGGTGCTGTGGGTTGCTGAAAAGCAAACGCTTTTTATGCGGAGATAGCCATATGTTGTTTTATACTCCAGCCAGTGCCGTTTGAGATGAAGCGGTTTCTTGGCGTGGGAAAACGAGTCCGAATGAAGTCCCGTCACTTTGATAGAGAACAGTGGCGTCGTAGCGTCGGTTCAGTTTATATTCTTGTCACAAATGACAAGCAATATTAGCACGCGCTGTGGCACCCGGGTCCAGTTCTGAAGGTACGAAAAAAACCGACTCATCCGATAGCGTAGCGGGAAGAAGAAAGAGGTTTCCGGCTGGGGGCTGCTTGTTTTTCTTCGAAGGACCAGGGCCGTTTGTTTGTGTTCTTATTTCAACCCCTCGCCAGAGGATGATGCATTGATGGAAGATCCTGTTAAGATAGGACATGCGTGTGCGCAGAGAAGAAATTAAACGATACACGTAGGCCAGCGCTCTGGATCGCCTCGAGTATCCAAGTGTAGCAGGGTTTTCCGTTCGGCTTTTGCCTGCGAAAAGCTCGAAGGGTAGAATTATCCCGGCAGCTCTTCCTGGGAAGTGTTTTCGATGGTGTGTGCGCTATCGTTGGCTCGGTCTGCAGCCGCTCGCCGGAACAACAGAGAGACACCATCAAGAATTCATAGACGGCTGGGGTGAGTTTCGAAAATTAAATTGTTGGCCATGAATGTCTGGGAACAAACGAAAAAGGACATGGAAGAGGTTCGCCTTTGAAATTAGTGTTTGTATAAGATTTGCCAATATCAATCGCAATCGCATTCTTTCTGCTGATGGGCCTCCGAGGACAATTTCTGATGACATGCGCATTTGTTTTTTTTTTCCACGCGAACCTTTCAGATAATTTTCGACAAGTTCACCGTCGGCCGGTTCGACGAGGGTCTCATTGATCCCGACATGGATTCGAGTGACGCCAGCCTCACGATGGGCGGAGATCTGCCCGGATGTCCGGAAGGGTTCATGCAGGTGAGTAGTCCGTTTTCCGAGGGATCCATGTCAACGACTTTCCTATTTTGCGGTTTTTTGTCATATTTTTTAGGCTCGTTTGTTCGGAACCCTCTTTAATTTTCTTTTAATACGATAATTATAAGAAGGATAATGCTAAGCCCCCTAAAAGCTAAAGCACGTAGAATATTTCAACAACAAGCAGCTGTCAACAAGCTTTATTCCCAAAATCCTAGGACCGAACCTTACGGAACAGCTTGCCCCGTTGCCGTACCGTGCACGGTAAATCAAAGCCAAATTAGATCCCCGCTGCTCACCGGTCCTGCCCGCGTTCGCTGTCGGACGGTGACGCCGTCGGAAAAGTTTGTACGGTGCATTTTGTAACGTTTTATGTTGCAAACCTATCAACTACTCCCGCGTTTTGGGAGGCGGTATCTACGGAACGACTAAGCTGCACTCAGTTTGCCGGGCCAAATGTTTGCCCAACTGGCTCCGAGCGTGCACCGAGTGCAAGCGAAAATCTCGCCCAAGACGGGGGAAACTTTTGCTTTTCCGAGCATCCGAACGTTACGATTACTGGTTCCGGCGCCGCCGAGCAAACGGCGCTCAAGCAGCTGATAAAGGTCAGCAGCCGGCGCCGAGGGCCCGATGATGGGCTTAACGGTGGAGTTTGTTTAGTTGAAAGCCAACACTGCCAGACCGGGCCGGGCCGGGCCGGGCTGGCCCCTTATCACCGCCGCGGCTGTTTGGGCAGCCAGTGTGCGGTGCAGCCGCCGTCATGTGGCAATGGAGATGTTGAAGTTGCTGGCACAATTGGCCGATACGGACGCCCGTTTGTCTCAACTTGTGCCTTGCCCGAATCGGAGCGGCAGCCAACGGAAAGTTGTGTCGTTGGAAGCGAAATTCTGTTTCGAAATAGGAAAACATCCGCGTAAATGTTAAATACTTAAAGCACAGGCCACGGATGGCTCACCGAATGAAGCAAGCGGACATACATTTTTATCCATTGCGCGAAGGGACTAAAATTCAATTATAATAGGTTAACCATTTTGAAAGAGTATGAATGTCCGTGCCGGTAATACGGAGCAGGTAGCTCCCCGTGACACATACTAACTTCGGAAAATTCCTATACCCAGCGAAGGGTTCTGATTGAGGTCCGAAAATGAAGCCTTTATTCAATTTATTTCAAAATAGAACGACGAACAAGATTCGCGCGGTACAGCGCACGGGCACCGAGCATGATTTATGCAATACATGTTTTATTGCCACTACCTCTAGCAGCGCGCGCTACCCTTCATTAGCCTCGCATTTACATTCATCACCCGAGTGTGGGTCTCAAGATGTATCGACTGGATGTGTATGCTGTCACTCAGCGTAGCCAAGTAGCTATCGCAACGGGCTCGACGGATTCTCCGGTACAGCTCCGGTCTCAGAATGCGTCCCCATGCATCAATCAATGTCTGCTACCCGCGCTGCTACCCGGGGGCTACCTTTCAGCTGCACCACTGCTTCCTCGTCGAACAACAACAAAAAACCGAATCGAATCGACGAGTACGAGTTTTCTTTTTGCCTGCCAGGGCCTCGGGGCCGTCGACCCAAAAGTGGCATCTTCAGGGCGGCCTTCACCGAGTCAATCTACTTACTTTCGGGTCCTTTTCTAATCCTACGTTTTTTTTTTTGTGTGCTTTTTTTCTCCCATTCCAGCTCAGCGAGTTGGGCCGCCCGTTTACCGGTGGCTCCTGGTGCGGGAAGGCTTCCGGTCACCAGCTGTACTTCAGCGAAACATCCACAGTGACAGCATCTGTCAAGGTAATTTTAAGTTCACTTTCAACCCGAACCTCTCCCCCCCGTCGCAACGACATCTTACTGGGTCGCGGGGCGGGACTAGGGTGGGGATTTGGGAATTTTAGTTTCATTTCCGGCACACTGGCACCCGGCCTTTCCGTACGTGTTTCATGATTTCCGGCCCGCGCCCGGACTGCTACCGGAATGCGGGAAACTTTTTCGCCGTGGAAAACAAGCGCAAAACAATTTTCCGTGACTACGACGCAACAGACCGGACCACCGGCAAAGGATTCGATGTCGGGCGAAATGCTTCGGTCGGACTCTGGGGAGACCCGGTGGGGGTTTCACAGTTCGCACAGTCTATCGTTCCGTGTCGGAAAATGCAGTCTTGCGCTCCGGCGGTCTGTGTTCACCGCTTCCTGCTCCTGCTCCTGCTCCCCGGTGCTTGTTAGCCAATGTAGCGGATGTTTATTTATCGCCCAACAGCGGATTCCGGTTTCAGCCGGGCAGGGCACCCGGGGCATTTTTCGGGCCAGGGCATTGAATTACACGGACGGCGTGCATCTTGGGAGTCGTCCGGAGCGTAGTCAACACGAGTCAACATCGGCTAAACGTAGACGCGTTCTGCGGCAATCGACTGGAAGTTGGCTTTTTCATTATCTTTTCGTCCCATATTCCTGACATGCTCCGCGTGTTGTTTCGGTGTCTTTGGCGACACCGAAAAGCGGATTTTGATCATCACTTTCGGTGCCATGGCTCAGATCCTGGGTGCTACCGGCGTTGGGAGGAGGGTTCATCTCCATACGATTCTGCCGGTGGAAAACCGGGTTTGGGAGTTTCTTTGTCACATCACGGTTTCGACAAGAAAATCGTTTTCGGTTGTCAGGGGCTGATCCGATTTCCGTTTTGTTCAGCTCAAACTATTGCACTACAAGGATGAGTTAGCTGAAACATGGGCTCCGCATGACAACTTCAAGGGAGTTTCATTCAATCTTCACTGAACAGAATAAATGAAACAAATCGAAGCCGGGCCGAAATACTTTTCCAGCTTTCGGATCGATCTCCAAATGATCCATGTGCGATGGATTGATGCACTGTTCCTAAATCGACCCATCCGATCCGGGCTCCGATGTTTATTCTTATTAATTATTCCAACAGTACGCTTGAATGGATATGCAAATTTGCTTTACATTTCCATTCGATAAAATAAAACCAACAGCGTTGCGTTCCGGACCCAACGATATGCTGGAACATTCATCGCAAATAGCGCCGAAATTGTACATCAATTCAACTGCGGGGCTGTGGACTTAATATTACCGTTTTACTACTGTTGACATTTGTTAATGAAACAATTCGCAGTGAATACAGTGGGCCACGGTTTGCGGGTGTTTAAGGCGAGTAATGTACGCAAATTTACTCATCAGCAACCGCTGCATGCATTGCGCCGTTGAATATGAAATGTGAAAATGGAAAACTGATGTGTGCCACGGTTTCGTGCATTATAAAGCATACTTACGCGCTTAATGTTGCTCAAATGTCGTTACAACAATTCCGGTACCGGAACAAGAACATTTACTGGCTGGCAATTGGCCGATGCGCTTATGGACCAAGATGGACCTCATTTACGACGGCATCCGGTGACAATTTTTCATCTCATCACCCCAAACATTGGGCAACGTAATCGATTCGATTCGATGTGTACCCGAACGATACACACACCACAGAACATAAAAAGCCCATGAAGGGGCTCATGCTGTGAGTCAGCACCGAAAATACTTGAAATCCGCCAACAACAAAAAACACTGAATTTCGCAGATCGTTGCGAAAAGTGCAAACCAATAACTGGAGATCTGCCAGCTGGAGAGAGCGAGAAAGAGAGAGAGAGAGAAAGAGAGAGAGAGAAAGAGAGTTGTGCAATTATTGTTCGAGGAATGAATTTTCTCACTCACCACCACATCACACACACCGTCGCAGAGCCGCACGCCAGCCCCGACGGGCTGGGTCCATATTTTATGCTACCCGCTGCACCCCCTGCGGCCCCCCTGCGATGCTACCGCGAATATCGGCAAATAACCTCCAGTCCAATCAAGACCACGGGCCCCCGGGCCGAAGGAGGAGGGCACCCGGGCGGACGTGGCGGCACCCTCAGGGGAAATGCAACAAAATGAGAGCGAAAACCGTATAAAAACCCCCAAACACCAGAGTGCCAGAGTGTGTGTGTGTGTGGCATAATTTAGCTCGCACCGAGGCACCGGGATCCTTGTGGCACGGAAAGCGCGCATAGCTCACACCATCAGGCAGTGGGAAAAGGGCGGAAAAGGCTCTGCGTGGCGTGGCTGCGAGAAGAATTGCTGTCTGCGGTGATGTACTGCAATGTTATTTCGCTTTTTACGGGACCCCGCGCGCGTGAACATCCTCGGGTTCGGCAGCCAGTCCGGCGTGAGTAGCCCACAACCCCGCCTCACCTTACCACCGTTTGCGCTGGATGCAACATGCATTTTCATCATTTACTACCAATTCCGAAATCCCATCGCCCATTCTTTGGGGTTCGCGTTCGCGGGCTCCCGAGACTCCCGAGAGTTGCCGGAGCCATCATTAAGCTGGGCGCAGGGATGGGCTGGGCCAGACAGGGAAAGATTGGAACGCTCTGCTTCATTCTGACGTTGTTTGGAAGGAAAATGTGTAACCCGAAATGTGTGTGGCGGGGAGAAATTGGTTAACGGAACGCCGGGACCGCATGCAGTGGCGCAATGGGAACAACTCCCCATTCTTAGCTTCATCTGGGGTTTTTGGCTTATGTTTTCTCAACACGTTCAAGGGCCCCCCCGAAGGATTGCACCGTATCGTGTGCACACGGATTTCTATGTTGCTCCGCTCGATGGCCACGGTGAAGCGGACCGTAACAGAGGCTTATGTAGAGGCCCCGTATGATGCAGGTGAAAATTGGAAATTGGGTTAACACGGCCACTGTAGCCATTGGCTTAACTTCATCGGCGTGCAGGACGCGGAGTTTCCATGGACCCAACCCGAAGGCAGGCGAAGGTATGCCTCAAATTAATCTTCATTTTTTTTTTGTCAGCTACCTAGGCCAGTTGACCAGTCCATTTTTTTTGGCTTGGCAGCCTCCAGAAAAGCCGCTTCCGTTAGATCGCCATCGGCGTGTTCTTCGTTCGGTCGATCGGGTTCCAATTTATTCATCCCCCAATTCGTTGCTTACTTCGAAACGGTTCCTTCTCCGACCGACACAATCCTCCGTCGGTTCTGCCGATGGCGTCTGGCCGTTATGAATCCTTCACACCGATCACCACACACACACAGTCATTATTGCATTGGCGCGAAAAAGAACTAGGCGAATGGAAAATCTGTGGATGAAGCGAAGTTTCGGCAAAATTTCCTTCCAGTTTTTGTCACGCTCACTGCAGACAGACCAGGTTTTTTGGTGGGGTGGAAGGATTTTGTTTTGTCATCCTTTCTTGTCCACAGCCTCGGACGGGTAAGGGTTACTGCAGGACACGGATTTACGCTTTGCAGTGCTCAGGCATCCTGTCGCTCCCAGCCCAGCTCAGGAGCTCGAGTTTTGCATCATAACTAAGGCGAACTTTTCCGTGCACATATGACGCACTGCGAAAGATGGCGCTTTTTTGCGTCGAAGCAAGAAACTAGCCAAATGAGCGGAACGGAACCGTATGGGCGCACTCGGGCGATTTCGAAGAATACGGCAAAGCGAAACAAATGGAATCCATGTGCTTCGCATAATGTTGATCTTCCCGCCAGACGGCCTGCACCGGGCAGCGTAATAGAAAATGCAATTATCGCTGTTTCGGTGGCCGATCATCGTTCTGTGGCGGCCGGAAAATTCGTGCCGGGAACCCGGGTTCGCTCCGGCTACAACCCAAAATTCCAGATGACCGGCTGCAGTTCAGCGAGACGATTGTTCTTCGGCGTGCTAATTGAAAGGAGCCGTGATCGAACCGCCAGTGAACGCAAAAAAGCAACGTTTTTTTTCGGCGCAACCCCGCCACTATGAAAACAGCGTTGCAGTTGCGTATCCCCCCCTATTGTTTCACAAATTGCAACACGTTTTGTTGATTGCATCGCTGTTTTTTTTTTTTGGTCGTAAATTGGAACTCCAGTGCTCAGAGTGCGCTTTATGGTGAACGCCAGTCAATTAGTTGGCTGAATAGACCGGTTGGCCGGGGTAGGGCAACTTTGAGTGGGTGCCGAGTTTCCGAAACTTGTTCTATAGCCAACGATGTACCGACAGCGAAGCTATAACCTTTCCCGTTTGCGACGTAATGAAGTGGAACGAAACAGCCAAACCAAATCGGTGTAAGCGATAACGATACTCTCGAATGATGGCAAAACTTTTCACCATCGTTCGCATATCGAAAGATGTTCAAAAGTTGTCTAAATTTGTCAAGTACCAATCACTTAGCAATAGGAAGTACCCACTGACCAGCTTAACGAAACTAACAGGCAGAGTGCTGCACGATCTCTGTCGGCCAGACCAAATAGTCTGTGCAATTCCTGGTAACCCGCAATACGTACATTGAATAACTAATTAGCAAGTTTTGTATGGTTGATGTCTGGAAGACGTAAGCGCTTAGCTTGCAAGCTGCAACGCGTTCTCTCACCTAATGGAATTGCAATCAAAAGTTTGGTCAAGATGGTCCAAGACAAGCGGCTCTCGGAGGCAATCCTTTCGATGTGATCTTTCCATCAATTCGTCTTACCAGCTAGCCTTTAGCCGGGTGTGCTTTGCATCGTAATTTGACATCAGGAATCAGGCACCCATTTAATCGCTGGCACATCTGTCGATCTGTCGAGGTGCGAAACTTTTTACACAAACCAAACTTCTCCAGTCCGAACCGAGGTCTGTCGCGTGGTGCAAATGGGTCAGCGAAGTTTTCATTTCAGTCGGCTTGTGCCGGTTTCGGAAGTCAATGTTATGAATAAAATTTGCTCCATGCAACCGGCACGCGTTATCGCCCGAGAGTGTGTTAAGTTGTACGTCCACGGGTCCCTGTTCCCCGGGCTTACACCTTCGTTACCTGTAGCGAGCTACCAATCATGGTGCCGGTCGTGACGGTGATCGGTGACGCAGGAACCGGTCTCAGTCTGATGCTTTCCGGTTCCTGTTCGACGTTCGGCCTTCCGGTGACATGGTGACAACGGCCCAGACGAGAAGGAAGAAGCAACGACGTAGCAAACCACATCGAACTTGGGTGCCATTCGTTTGACTTGTAAATCGGGACGTACGTTCGTTGGCCGTACTTTCGTATGCAAACTGGTATGCGTGTATGCGAAGCTCGTTCCTATATTCGCTCGCTGACTTCCAGAGTCCCTTGCTGTAATTGTGTTTGCCGTGCTGTTAACGAGGGCAGGCAGGAGAGGGCGCACGGAGGGATGTTTCTTCCAGTGGGCTGATTTTGGAAAACGGAGCATTTGGTTGAGTTGAAACTGGAACAGCTCCCAATGTCAATACGTACTGTGGGAAGCAGGTTTTCGAAGGCAGGCACCAGGAGGGGATACAGAGAGGCAACCATTTTTGTGGCTGCTAAAGCTGAATACTTTATTCTAAGGTTAGGTCAACATGTTCAATACCTATACAATTAATGTTTGAAATGCACGTTTTATATTACGCGTCGATGGCGAGCGGGTGGTCAGAATGCAATTCGAATACTATCCGGAAGTTATCACAAAGAAACGACCGATTTCAACTTAAAACGAAACATGTTTTACTCGGCAACTTACGCTTGAGGGCGTTTGAACATGCTTACTTTTGTGGCTACGAAATGAGGCCCTCTTTGGTTTTCTGCTACCTGTTGAAGAAAACTGCTACAGAATCGCATCAATCATAAAAAAACGCATCGAAAATTGAATCACTAATCGGTTGGCTTCAAAAGACGCATAATTCTTTTGGCGTGGCATCCACGAATTACAAAAAAAAGAAGAAATGTATAGTTAGCGATGGCACATACTTTGAATAAAATAGAGTTTTGTCATTTCAATGTAATACGTTATAACGTTTGATTTCTTCGAAAAAATCCGATTGCATTCTTTGTGACCTGGTATTTAGTTACCGATTTTAAAATAATTAGTCTGCGCTTTGGCGTGTCTCGCAGCATATCCAACGCTCCGTATGCGACGCTCCAACATAAACATGCCATGTCGCAGCAACGATCCCAAGAAACTGGAGATCGAGATATGTTTGCTCAATATGGCTTTAGCGAGGTAAAGGCAACAATCACTGCCGCACAGCGTGTGCTGGACCAAAAGGACACGCGTCCTACAATTCAACTAGGCCGTAGAATAAGTTGGTTTAAGCATTAAAAAGTTGTCCAAACCCCAAGGAATTCTGGATGATCTTTTTTGTTCCGTTCCGTAAGTGCTTCATACATTCAACTGAAACGAAGAACGGAAGTCAAACGCTCCGAAATCAAGTGAACAGAATGTTCCGAAACTATCGGCAACAAACTCCAGCGTCCAAGTTGTTTTGTGCCGCTTCCCAATTAGCTGCCAACGCACAACCGACGACTTTGGAAGCCACATAAACTTGGGACAACATTTTAATTTGATATTCCCACGCTCTCCGATTGACTGTACGACACATCGCCACCACGGCCCTTGGGTGTGCCGAGTGGGGAACCTCACTTGGCGGTCCTAAATAAACATGTGCGGTCAAAATGAGAGGCTTTTGGGTTGGCCAAAAACTTTCCGATTGTGTTCGTGCGTTCGTGAGTTCGGTGACCCGCTGGAGTCCATTAGGTGTCGCTCGAGCGAGCGACTGTTTGGGTCGGTTTCACCCCAGGATGGGGTAAAACCTGGCACGGAGAGCCCGGGTTCGGAAGGGATTCGGAAACATTCCTACGAGCAGGGATGGCCGAGTGGCAAAAAATAAATACGGCCCCGTATCATTTTATTTTCTACGTTCCACTTGAACCGACGAAGGTCCTGACTGACGGAATGGCCACACGCGACGATACGCCATTGTCCTTTGACTTCATCAGACTGCCGTTTAGCGTTCTCCGTGACTTTGTCGGTCGTCCATCCAGGCGGTCAAGCATTTGCGAGATGAAAATCATCGTCCCTGTTTGAAGCCCAAACTGCCAAGCCCAAACCAAACACTACGACGAAAATTTTCATCTTACCCCTGCATTGTGAAGGACCTTTAGAGAGAGAGAGAGGCCGAAGCGAAAGTTGTGCCCTATTTGCTGACTCAAACTAAACATTATCGTAGCGGTGACCAAAAGGGTCACCGCTTCAAGGACACCGACCGCCGACCAACCGAGACCAACGACCAGCCGACAGGCAAATCCTCTTCCCGATACCCGGTACGCGACGATAGTTGACGGGTTTCTATTTTCTGGGTGTCCTATTTTTTGCGACGAACATAATAAAGATGTTTGCCGCACCGTCAACCACGGGGCGGGGAGGGCGATGGGTGAAAATGATGGGCACCGTATCGAGGGTCCAATCGAGGCACCGAAATCGAACGGACAAAACGTAAATTTGTTTGTTTAGGCAACAAACAAATGTGTCCTCTGATTTGCGAAATTGTTTCCCGGCGCACTCAACTGGGTGAAACGGGCGGAATTAATGTAAACAATCTCAAACGGCATCCGCTCTCGAAAGAGAACTCGTATGTGCTGTGTGTTAGGGGGGGATTTGGGTAAACATTAATCTGTGATTACGATCAACGTGATTTATTTTACACTCTACACTGTGCCGCTTGCACCGTAGGCTAATCCGTTGGCGCAATAAACGAAAGCTAAAACATAATTATGGAAATTACCGTACCGAACTGTGCAGCACACGAGCGCTTGGTTCGTGTCGAAAACAAAACACTTAAAAACAACACAATCGCCATGTCGTATCTACGCTTCCTGAATTACTTAATTACCATTCAATTTGACCTGCGACCGGGGTTTACCACGATACATGCTTAAGCCAAAATACTGCTTCTTGGTTGCAAGAAAATTGCACACCAACACGAAAAAGGAGTCTTTTTCATCAAACTGTGTGCCGGATACAGGGTCCGGGCCCCGGGCCCCGGGCCCCGGGCCAAGCCCCGAACTGCATGCAGCCTTCCGAAGGCAACCCGGGGTAATGTGGTCATTTCGTGGGAAGAATGAAAATATACGCGAATTACTGTAGCACAATCAACCTTAGGTGGACCCTGGGCGTCTCGGGTCAGACTAAAGAACTTCACGTGCTTGGCCCGGGCAAGAACCGTATGCATGAAAGAGCATAAGCAATTAGCTGCCACTTTAGCCGAAGCCAAACCCGGGAGCCAACCAGCCCACGGCCGCTGCCAGGCCATACACATGGCCTGGCGTGGCCCGCGTCGGAAGGACGAGAATCTAGATAAGTCAAACGCGGGCGTTCCACGGTGCTGGTGGCGGGTGGCACACTCAGCAATAAATCAGCTTTTAATTGAGTTAGCTCCAACGGGACCATAGTCAGCGCCACCCCGGGTGTCTAGCATCAAGGCAACGGTTTCGCAGAGCAGAGTGCAGCGGCTGTGTGTGGGTTGGTTGGCGAAAAATCGGTAATTTGCATCCTGGCGTGTGGCGTGGGCAGACTCGGATCGTCGGATCGTAGGAAACAAAATCAAAACAACAATTAGATTGTGGGGAAATCTTGCAACCTTATCTCGGTTTTGTAGCCCCGGGCATCGTTTGTATCCGATTTTGTTTATTCTAACCAATGCTTTGCCCTTTTTGTATTGTTTTGTGTTGGATTTTGTTTGTTTGTAAAGTTTCACTCAATGCTTCGATCATTCCTTTGGTTTAAGCAACAGTTAGGAAATTTTATTGCTGTATTTGTTTGAAACGTTAACGAACAATGGTTTCGAGAACGTATAAGTCTAAGTGGTTCTATCGAAATGAATAACAATCGACAACACATTGCTTGAGAAATGGTGTTTCTCAGAACCAATTACCTAACCTTGCTGGGGTTGCTGGCATTTCAATTATTAGCACCAACTCGCAGTACTTGTCATTTGGATTTGTGAAACATAATGGACCATGTAGCACTGTATTTTAGTTACTATGAAATGATTTTAAGAATGAACTTTGAATAGTCCCTGAAACGTAGAACGGAATGTAATTTATCCCCAGTTTTTTGGTAACTGGACAAGTACAGCACTAAGTAGCAAAAGCTAAGGTAGCTAAAGAAATCGGTGAATCTGTTTTGATGCTAACAACAAAAATGTAATAATGCTAAAAGTAGGCAATCCACAATCCAACACTGGCATCTTACTCCGAGAAGCGCAAGAAAGTGTGGAACATAAAAATTTATAATCTCGTGTCCCTTCTGACACTTTTGTTGAATTTTTCTATTAAAATTAAAGGAAGCAAATCCGTCAAAGTGGTTCGAGTAAAACTAAAACGATGGCTTAATTCAACCTCTTAACATATTTAACAGCAAACTTCACCAAAGAAATGGTCATACTTTGAATTGTGGGCTATTCGTTGGAAGCATTGACAAATCGAAGAAATTGGTGCAAATTTGTAGTTGTATCAAATTACTATCAAAAGACTGATGTTCATTTCGACAACTTAATGAAGCTGTTGCTCGCGTTGTACTGAAAAGAAAACCCATTTTCATTTTCGTCAAAACAAATGTGTCCCGAGATTAAAGATACGCCTGGTAATTATCACAATCGATCTCCTTGAGGCACCTTCTACACCTCGGACCGCCTGCCCAGCCTTCCCTGGTGGGTTGGTCCCGTAGTTAACTAATAACCAAATCATTACTCGTCACACCTACACCTTCAGACGGCACACACACACACACGAGCACAACCGGCGCTCGGGGGACTGCTGATTATGGGTTTGCTGTAACAACGGTGTAACTCTCTCTTCTTCTCACTCGCTCTCTCTCTCTCTGCTCGAATCACGACCCATTCGCCACCAGCCCTGCACCGAGACGTTCCGGAAACGGTTTGCTGAATCTTAATCAAAATCTGCCAGCAAAGCTCCGAACGACCATTAAGAGCGAGATTAAATTTTAACTTTCCCCACTCGTGTCCGCCAGCGCCACCCACGGCTCGGCCACGTCGCCTCCGTGCCGTGTGCGGGTTCTGCTTTCTGAGATTTCTGCGCCAACCTCACCGTGTGGCGTCTTGTCGCGACTTACTTGCAACATCCCCGCGGGGGTGGGTTCGGGCGGGGCCGAGTGCCGGGTGCTGCCGGAGAGACTTCCGCTCCGCGCCCGGGGGCCATAAAAGACGGCCCCGTCGAAATCGCCTAATTAGTGCCGGGCGGTGGCCGGGTTCCTCCTCGCCCCGACGCCCGACGAAACCGGAAGCCTCCACCGTTCGATAAGGACCGTAGCGCACCTTTCCGGGTTTTCCGTCGTGCAAAACGCCTGGCAGCGTAAAACCCATCCTTCAGCCGTTCAGCGCCCTCCGGGGAATGCTGCTGCTGCTGTTGCTTTCCTCTCCTGGCACAACCCTTTTCGGGAACTTTCTTGTCTTTCTCGCTCTCTCACGCGCGCGTGGCCTTTCTCCAGCAGCCCCATCAGCGTTTAATGGTGGCAGCAGCTTCTCGCAGCACCAGCAACACTCTGCTAGGAAAGTCTCGCCGTAAAAAGCGACCTCGTAAACGTGTTAGGCCGGCCACGGAACATGCACACACCTCGGGTAAGCGGACCCCGGACAGAGCAGCATCCCCTGGGGGTGAGGATGGCAGATCGGTTCAAATAGATTTCGTAAATTTACGACACTAATATCGGCAAATATTAGCAAATAATCGTTATCGATACGGTGGCCACACACACACGTTCAAGCGTCCCGAGACGTCGTCCCTGCCGTGACGACGGTGCTGGAAGGTCGACCGACCCAGAAATGAGCTCTCAAACACCTTCGGGATAATTGATAATGATGATGGAGCAGCGATGGAACCACCGGTGGCTGCTGCATCGACGGTTTCTGCGAGCTGCGCCCAACTTTCGACGACTTCTCGCTGGCGGCGTTCGTCCTCCTGGCGGAAGATTACCCCGAACCACCGCAAGTCGAAGGCTCCGGAGCCAACGGAGAACGTGTACCACACAGCCCGTGAAGGACCCCGGGCGAAGCGTATCGTGAAGGCGTGCCGGCATCTTGCCGGTCCGCACTTGGTATGCCTACGGCAAGCCGGGCAGTGTAATTATGGATCAAATTAAATTTTCCCCCTATCGCAGATCAGATGGTGCTCCCGTGTGAAAGCCTTCCGTTCGGAAAGGGGCCGGACAAATCAAGAGTTTTCGCTTTCGCCAGCAACGAAGAGAAGCCAACGAAACACCCGGAACCGAAGCGCAAAGAATTGGTGTGAGCCACCAGGCGTCTCCATTGCGGTTCGGGATGTCGGAACACCGAGTGGTTTCGTTTTTGTGTTAGTCTACACAAAACCGGATAATAATCACGTTTCTGGTGATAGTTGAGCCTGACTGGTCAAGGAAAACCTCCGGTGCAGTAGGCGGACATATTTTGCCATTGTTGCCACACTCCAGCAGCAGCAGCATTAGCCGCGTCTACCGTCGGATGTGCTCCTTCGAACGCAAGCCCCGTGCTGGCAGCACAGCAAGGGTCGGCTACGTGTCGAGTTAGCAATTAAATACCGAGCTGAGCCTATTTGACACACATTAGCCACCGGGCCTTTCTAATGAATGGGGACATGTTAATTTACCAACACCATATCATTATCGTTTGAACCATCTATCTGCTGGTGTCCTTTGTAGTGCCCAACATTGGACGGAGCCGACCACTTGTTTGTGTAATTATGCTGAACACTGTTACTACGTACGGGGTACGATGATTGAAAATTGTTTACATCAAGTAAAGGTTCTGCAAAAATGCAAATGTTCGCCGATTCCAATAGGATAAACAACTAAAGCGATAAATAATATTGGACAAGTGACCAAAAAATAACGAGAA
Organism: Anopheles cruzii; assembly: GCF_943734635.1. Taxonomy (NCBI): domain Eukaryota; kingdom Metazoa; phylum Arthropoda; class Insecta; order Diptera; family Culicidae; genus Anopheles; species Anopheles cruzii. Next base: position 51,730,631 of record NC_069144.1, on the reverse strand, counting down.
ACAGTTTCATCCGGTCGGCCAAACTGTCAACAAAAAGTATTATTTGATTTTGTGTTAGGCATCAGAAGAGACCGGTTTTTTTTAAGAGACTTTACTGATCGAGAGATCGAAGTATTGCACAGAGTAGAAATTATTTTAATGGTAACAAATAAACACAAGGGAATTTCCGATATTTTTTGGCTACAGTAATATTCCCTTATTTCTTAGCTTTTCAAACATGTGTTCGGAAACACATAATTTTCTTTATTAACCACATTTGACAGAGCTCCGAACAATTATCATTTGTTGGTATAACTAATTGCCACCTTTTAGGGTCGCCTGTTGGTTTTCGACATAATCATAGATGATGTTTCAGCAATTATCGCGTTCGACGTGTTCGTCAAACCCTTCAGCGTCAACATGAGGCGCAACCTGGCTTCAAACTCGCATTGGCATTAGGCGAATCGGCAAACAGCCACCTTGAACAATAGGATCACGGTTGCTTCATTATGCAACGGCTCATTGTTCGGCTCTGAAATGTATTCAATTTGTTTGTCATTCCATTTTTTGGCACCATAATTGCCACCGAAGGCAAATAATGCCTAATCTATTGACGGATTATAGCGCCAATGTGTTTGAGATTGTGGTCAGGGGTTGTGGCCGCTGCAGACGGTCCTTCCAGTAGGGCCACTTTCCTCCCTTATCCGCTATCCTTTCGCCGCGTGTGGACGCACACGAAATAACTGTACTTCCCGTAAATATTCTGTCCTTCAGAAGAGAAGTCTAGCCTGCCTGCCTCCGGTCGAGCTGGCTTAAGAAGGACTCCATCTTTTCAATAACATTTCAAATTTACATCAATTCTTCGCACCGTCCACCGGGCCACACGGATGCGTTTCCGGATCAATCCCGGTCGCCCGGCTTCGAAGTGCTTCTTCCCGGCGGGCACGAGATCACGGACGGATCATGCCAAGTGCTCCACTGCCGCTGCCACTGTTACTCGAAAACAGTGTTCTGTCCCCTTTTCCGCGGCGCCCTCTGCACTGGCACCACTCGGTTTTAGTTTTCGCTCGCTCGAAAAACCCATCATGAATATGCATTAATTCCAGAGCGAGCGTGTCCCCGGGTCCCGGGGCCGGACCAGGATTACCGGGTGGCCCGTGTGCGAAGTGCTTACACTCCGGAGCGACCCGTGCATGTCTATCGCTCGAGTTGGGAGTTAGTTTACTTCGCTCACTCGCCCGTCCACCCTCGAGGACGGCTTCCCTTTCGGCCAGCGGGGCCTTTCTCAATAAACGTATATTTCATTTGAATATAGATGAGCAGCCGTGCAGCCGACTGCGCCGGCCGGTGTTGACCGGGTTTCCATTTTTCTTGCCACTCTCGGGAAAATCGGCTAACGGCACAGAAGCTGTCGGCATTGCGACGTTTCTCCGATCGCCACCCGGCGCAACGGAGCAACGGAGAAAAGGGACGGCACGGGGACGCAATTGTTTACCCTGTAACGATTGCAGCCGGCCGTGCTCGGGGCAATCTCGGGGATGCCCATTTCCGGTTTTCCGGATGAATCGCCCGGAAGGCGTATTCTTCGATGCACTTTACACCCAGCAGCTTTTTTATACTCACGTTTTGTTTCTCTCTTTCTAATGCTCTCTCTCTCTCCCTCTGTCTATCTTCGTCGTTACAGGTCTTTCATGCACCGATGCAAGCGGGGACACCGTTCGAGTTCCGGATCCGGTACAAATTCATAAGTCAATCAGAGGCCATTGTCAGGTAAAATTATTCCCCCAGCAGCCGGCTCGACGGCTTAGCGCTGATGGAGGTGGCGATGATGGTGAAATATTGGTGGCGCTTCTTCAGCTCAAGCCGACCCGGTCCGAACCCGGGCCTTGTTTAGAAGAAAATCGATTGAAACGACGAAACGAACCCGGCGCAGCGGCGCAATAAAAAAATAAACTCAGATTGAAACGCCCTCGAGCCTTGGGAGGCCTTTCCAGGAACATGGTCCGGACCCAGGAATATGCAGAAGATTGTACACGTACCGTAGGACGTGTCGCTTTGCAACAAATGATGCTCCTCCGCACCTTCTCGACGGGCGAGCTTCGGAAGACACGAGGACATGATACATTATGGCTTATTGCAAAGTATGCTCACGTCCGACAGAGTGCGACAGAGAGGGCCAGGTACGAACGTTGGCCACCTTCCAATCAAACATCGGCAGCCGCCTCGTTGGAACTCCCCCACACCATTTGGGTTCGTTGGACTGAATTGCGATGAAGATGAAGGGACCGAGAGCAAGAGCTTCCGGCCGGCCTGGCAGTAAATACCGAAGCACCGGAGACACATGTTCATATTTCCGAATGATTTGATTTCATTCCGGGCCGGGTTTTGCAGCGGGGGCCCCAGCTATTGACAAGAAATGAAAACTCACACACCGACACAGACGGTGCCAAAGTTCGGCAAACATCATTCACCACCATTCGCCGGGTTCCCGGTAAGCAAACATGCAACATTACCAAGCCTCGGTCTCCCCGGCAAGATCGGCCGGCTTTAGAATTCCCAGGATGTGTTGGGATTTGATTGGAATCGCACGACTCTCGGCTTACTGCCGAGAATTGTCCGTCCGCAGCGGGAAATCTGAGGTGCTGCAGTTCAAGATGCAGGCAGCCCCTTCGGACTCCGGACTGCCATTGCCATTCGCAAACTTCAACTGACCGATTCCGGCCGGCAATGCAGGAACTCGTCGGGTGTCCGGTTTTTCTTTTTGCAGTGTGTCAAGTGGCACGATACATGTTTGCCTTTGCGGGAGCCTCTGGGAATTAAATCACCAGCGTCTGCGTCACCGAGCGTCCAGTCGGAAAATCGAATAAATAGGGAAATCGATAGAAAGCGGATGAAAAACTGGATGGACCCATTCACACCATGAACAAATCACAACTATTTCCGTCGGTTCCGAGGCCCCGGGGGCGGGTTCGAAATGTCAATCTCCTTTCCGTAAAGTGATAAACTTTCACGGCGCAACTGCTTAGCGGAGTGAAAGTTGGGCAAAACTTTCGATTTGATTGCACTGCAGCGCAATCTGCAGCAATGCGCTCCGGCAGCCACGGCTGTCCGACTGTAACTTGCTGCAAAATGAACTGATTTGTAGCGAAAGATGCTGCAGAACAAAGCCTGAGTTTGATCCGTGAGCTTGAGCGAGCGACCTCTTCAAAATTGATCCGTAATCTCGTCATAAACATTCTGCTACATCGGCAGTAGCACGGACAGCTGGGATCAGTTTGAAGTTTGCTGTGAACTGGCTGAAGTTTTAATCACTTAATTTTCCACCCATTGAGCCGAGTTTACCGGGAATGCGCTGTTGAGTAGTTTTAGTTTTATTAATGTTGAAAAGAAACCTTACCGATGACCACCGAACGACCATCGGAAGGGCAAATAGAATAAATATGTTTGTTCACCCTCAGTACCGTGATTACGAAGGTATCCATGAAACTGTAACTGAAGTTGAACTGACACCGTAAGCCCGTAGCTTCAATCGTATTGATCTCGCCAAACATTTGTCCGCTAAAAGCTCTCGCTCCAAAGTCAACAAGGCAGCTGAACGAATCGGGAGGAAAAGAAAGACAGTGGCCTACGACTGCAGACAGGACGAAAAAAAAAATCGATTCCAATCATAAATGGAAATGTTATCGAATTCGATATTGAAATGTTAAATAATTCAACCAACCGTCGCAGCAGGGAAAATCACGACCGCGTGAAAGATAAGCAGCAGCCAAAAATGGGCCAACTGGGGAGCAAAAATTAAAGAAAACGGCGGACGGGCTTTCTCTCACCGACCGCCGCCTGGGTTCGACAAGGAGGCACATTTTCTATGTCCTGGCTCCAATCATGGGCCCATCCATCGACGGAGCGCCGACCCACCAAAAATCCGTCTTCGTGACCGACCGACCACGAAAATAACAGAAAAAAAACGCAAGCGAGGTGATGTGTCGATTGAGCGTTTTTCACCGAAGCCATTTGCTCCCTGCGTCCCACGTCCCCTGTCCCCGTCTCGCTTTCCCTTCCGCTGGCCGCTGCCGCACTGGCGTTCATTTATTCAACTCAATTTGAAACCGATGAAGTGGAAAATTGATCGCAAAAACATCACCGCGCCCGAGATGGCTGACTGACTGTACATATATATATACATATTTTCTGTCAATCTTTTTGCTGGCCCTCTTCTTCTATTTATTGATGGAATTTTGCTTCGTTTTTTTTTGTTGGTTTTGCTGCACATCAAATTGTTGAATGAGTGATTTACGCGTTCTGAACTGTCCCGCGTGGGTTTTTATGGGTCGTTTTTGTTTTATTTCGCTACATAAACGCTGTGGCAAATGTCGTTTCCCGCATTCCGTGCTTTCATTGTGAGGTAGAGGTAGAAGTTTGTGTTACGTAAACGCTCGCTTCATCTTTGGCCTGGATTTGCCCTGAATTGTTGTCACTTTAATGGATCTGTGAAATACTCATTATTTAATTTTCCTAGTTTTGGGCAACATATTTATTTGTTATCTTGCAGTTCTTTATCTTGATATAGTTCATCGTGCTATTTGTCATGCAAACACTTCTGTGATTGTATTTCACTACTTTTACTACGAATTATTTCCCGGATTTTTTCACCTCTTCATCGACTTCAAGGCATATCCTGGTCAATGCTAATGCCATAAACATTATTAAGTCGAAGGCTCTCCGATGTAGCTCTGGCTTACATGGCGACGGTCAAAGCTGGGGTTATAAAGAACCTTAATAATTTCAATACTCACATACCAAAGTCCAAGAGGAAGATGCACAGATCGAGCAGCGAGCTGTACACTCTGTACTACAACCTCACTCTCATGCAGTCTGTACGCCTCGCCAGGCTTCGGTCGGCCGATCATGTCACGAGAATGACGGACGACAAGTGACGTTGGTCTAACAACTAACAGTATACTGGTTGGTTAAACTGGTCTCAAATCGGGCCACACCGGGCCGCAAACATTAGTGCACCATTTTTCCACCATCGTCGCCTCTTCAATCCAATTAATAGTGTTCGACATTAATTAAACATATTGCCACATTTTTCGTAGATACGGCGCACCGAGTGAGCTGCTGGAGCTGGGCCGAGTGACGCCCGGGACGTACTGCACCCGACAGTACGACGAGTGTTACCGGAAAAAGTGTCGCCTCCAAAGCCCCAACTATCCGGGCATGTACCCGCGGAACGTCACCTGCTACTGGACCATCCGGCAGAAGGTGGTGCCCACCTGTAAGCACGCGATGGTGGCCATCAGCCAGGAGAACGAACACAAGGCGCTCGTCAAGCGGTAAGATCTGAACACAAATCTGTAACCTTAAGCCTAACTCACCTCCGGGGAAGCTCTAATGCGTGGCGCTTTAATGGCGGTTGCCAAAATCGCCTGCACTCCAACGAAAGCCTCGAGAAAGTCATTCCGGCCGTAGCGCGGATTACGAGAATTAATCTGGATTTTTCCCCAAATTGGCGCGTTCGCGTAAACAGCACGCCGAACATCGCGGCGAAAGCGCAGCTTTAAACGTCCACTGGCCAGCGCTGGCCCATGTCAACAACATAGTCTGGCCCGGGCGAAGGGCCGCCACCGGAAACCGTCGTCCTTGCGGTTGCCCCTTCTTGCCAGCGCGCTCTCTCTCTCTCTGTCCCTTTCTGCGGCCTAAGGAGAAGTTAGTTGCCCAAGTGACTACCGAAAGTGCTTCAATCGAGCAGCGGCGAACTGGCGAAGCATAAAGTACATTACCACTTATGCCGGGAGGGGTCTCCCTCCCCGGGATGCTAGCCCGTCGGGGGTTGGGATGGCGTCCATACCCACGTCCTTCTTTTTTTCTGCACACCACCGTCTGACTCATTTCCGGCGGAAACCCTTTCGGGTTCCCATTCCCCCCGGTCGCCCCCGTTGGGACTGCAATTGGCGTTTGGCAAAAGTCTGACACTTTTCCGAGTGTCCCAGCGGCCAGCGACTTCACCGCATTTCCGGTGCATCCCTCCGAAAGACACGCCCGGGCTACTTCCGGGTATTTTTGGCTTGAAAGCGTAGCAAAAAAAAAACGGACGCAAAACTTTTTCCACAACTTTTCATTAATTTAATTCCCCTTTTGTTTTGCGCCCGCCATCGTCGGCCGCCACGTGCCGTTTCCTCCACTTCCGGCGGTGTGCCCAGTTTGGAGGTTCCCCATTTTTTTCCCATTTGCGTTCCTCTCTTGCTCGGTCCACCGCGGGTTTTCCACCGGGTTTTTCTTTCTTCGCTGCGCTGCGGCCGACAGTTTTGCGCTCATTTTGTGCCCGGTTGTGTTTGTTCCGTGTTTAAACATCTCGTCACTTTGGTCCCCTTGTTGGAGTTCGCTTTCCGGGGGCTTTCGCTTCTCTGCGAATCGCGAAGCGTCTTTAAGCCGACGAAGGAGAAGTTCATTTGGAGCGAACGGAGCGACGGAGAAAATCACGCTACACTTTAACGCACAGAAGTGGCGGTGAAACATGCAGTCATACAAGCCAAACTTTGGCGTGGCGTTCGCGGGCCCCCAAAAAAAGCCGGACGGGAACTCCCTCAAAAAACGCCCACCGAACGAGTGAAGCTGGCGAGAAAACTTCAAGCCCCCGGCGAGCGGCGAGTAGAAATTTATTTAATAATTCAGCTCGTATTAAAAGCTTTCCGAGTTGCGTCTTGCGCCTGCCGGAATGCCGGAAACAGTGCGCGAGCGCCTCGCTGAAAACCGGAAATGAATGCCGCAAACGCAAAATGTGTTTACGTTTGCGTTCGGCAACAGTGCCGACTGCACGCGCTGGAACTTCCGCCCGGCGGCGGCTGCGGATGGGCTCCAGTTTTGGGGGGGGGGAGTTGGAGTGCCTAAAATTACCAAAGAAATGGAATTTAAAAGTTGTATGAGCATCCGCTGGCAAGCAATTTCAAGCGTTGCCGCGACGCTGAGTTGAAAACCTTCAAGATCCTTCCTTCTTGGAGGGCCCCTCATTGACGGGGGAGCCCTTTTTGTATCGACGTGGCGCGTGTGTGTCGTTTTAGGCTTTAAGGAAGTCCCGCACCTGCCGAAGCTTAAAAAGCCGTGAACACGCACTGAAAGACACCACCACAACCGGCGACTCAGACTCAAGGAGCGCCTGACATTTATTAAACGGCTCTATATTTTCTAGCGCTAAATTTAGCACACGAATACGCTTAATCCCCGCACCGAGCTTGCTGATAACGTTAATCCCACCACCACCACCACTAGGGCACCGGTCCTGTTCCCGGCAGCAGCATTTGCATTTTTCCGACACTCCGACGACTGACGCGACAGGGACATTATCTGTAAATCGGCACGAAAACATTCACCGTGCAAGCAGAGGGCGAAGGAACCATGCACCAGCCCACGCACCGAGCGACGACGGCGGCCGTGATCGGGGGCAGCTTTGGCAGTGGGCGAAATTAGCGAGCAAATGATACTCGAACTGTTTCCCGCCTTCGTTTGTCCTTAGGCTGTAGCAAAAGTACCGAACATGTCACAAACAACCGTAATTGTATCATGGTAGAATTGGGCTTTCTTTCGAACCGTGTGATCGTGGTCCTTCTAGCCTGTTTGGTGCCTTTTTTGGTTCAGTGGTCCATACAGGATGCGCTCCAGCTATAACTGAGAACTGATTGTAAAACAAGTGATGGTTAAATTAATTTAAGAATTTAAATGAGCAGTACGAAATGTGTTGTATTCGTACCGATAAACAGTCATATCCTAAGAGCTTCGATTTAGATTGTTCTACATTATTTTAAAGATTCCATTTTACTAACTACACAAAGTTGCTCAAGACGTTTTCAAAACCACAAACAATTTGTTACTGGATTGCTTCTTTTTCCATACATTTATGTCAACTCATCAGACATATTCTGTTTAGAGCTCTGATATCAGCTTGGGATCTTTGTTGCAATCGCATGCAATTTAAGTTATCAATTGCCAGCGACTGTCTACCGATTCTGGCGATCGACTGGAGTCGCCTTCTGCGGGTTCTGACAAGCTCAATTGAGGCACTGTTTTATAAATGCTTCCAGGATCAGCAAACCTTAAGTAGAAAACTTTATGCAGCGTGCAATAATTACCGTCCCTAGGTCCTTCTGGCATTTCGTTGAAGTTAAGACCGTTTTTTGTTGTGTTAGCTCACTACTAGTGTGAAGCCTCTGCGTTATTGTTTTTAGTAAGTTTGACAGTTCTAATATTTCCAACGGTCAACTCATAGGTATCCTGGATGCTGCCCATCCCCAAGAATGGTGACAAAAAAAAACGCTTTTCCATTCTTTGTGCGTGTAGCAATATACTCGAATTAATGTTTACTAAGCAGCTGGCAGTCCCGCTCTAAATCATACGTTACCGGCCAGCAACATGGCTTCGTACCGCTCGAGATCCGTATCGTCAAACACCTTCGCAACCTTCCTAACGGTTGCTGTTCTATTTTTGACAGATATTTCGAAGAATTTCACATAAATTAGTGGCCAAAATAGGATGCCTATCCATTGCTCGTAAGCCGATGATCTGACTCTTCGGCTCCCTTCCGAGTATCACTTACTTAATGCCGACGATCTCACGTTGCTTTCGGCTTTACGTAATCCGTCTGATTGATTGATTGCCTGATCACTCGGTTCGTCGGTGTGCTTGCAATAACATGTCTCTTAATATCAGTAAGCGTAATGTCGTTTCATTTTCAAATATGAAGGCCCTGGTCTTGACAATATGCCGCATCGGTTATACGGATGTCCCGTGAGTTGAGCTGATCCGTGACATTAGTGTGTCCTTGGATGTGAAACTGAAACTTCATGCACCCTACGCAGACATGATTAAACGGGCTTACAGAATGTTATGGTTAGGTCCGATCCTAGAGTGCCTTATATGGAATGCCCGATATTTGCATTTAAGATACAGAGATCCCGTATTGAGTCATCGACGCTACTTGGTTCTTGTCGTACGTACAATAATTCCTCGTCACTTATTGACTTTTATATGTCCCTTAGTCTGTGTCGCAATGTTCTATCATGCCGTGAAAGTCACTCTTTGTATCATTTATTCCTAAACCGGTCACCTGATTAAGCCCACAGCCTTTGTTGAAGAATTAAACAAATAAAAACCTGGCCTAGAATTATAAAGTAAGTGACATACACGCCTGTCAATTTGTCTTGAATTCCCACAAATTAAAAATTTTTTTCGATTTCTTCAACCCTTAAATGGGTAATGGCATATTCGAAAGAAAACAAAATTACCCACCGGAACCCCGGAATCGAGCCTCGCTGCCCTAGTCAGCGGTTTTGCGATCAATGGTGACACCAAAACCACTGGAAACGTCAATCGTTGAGTGCATCGCGTGGCGCTATCATCGGCGGAAGCAAAAAACCGCAATCGTAGCCCAGTCGACCTGAACTACTCCAATTCCGGCGGAATCCCTGCCACTCCGACAACACGGAGGGTGGGTGGAACAATTTTCAACATAATTATCATCGTTGCCATCATCAGCGTAAACGGCGTATTGCCGGCGAGCCGGGACGAGCCGGGTACCGCCGACGAGCCTGGAATGGCAGCAATCACGGCACGGCACCCTGAGTCCATGAGCCCTCTGCTGTCACCCGGAATCGTTGGCGGCACAGGACGCACGGGACGACGGGGTTGGCAAAGTGGGCCAACACCACCGAACACGGAACACGCACTGGGCTGGGCCCGACAATATTGACGGCCGTCGGCAGCAGATCGTTAACATAATTAATAATGAATCATTATGAAAATTTTCCGGAAATTATTTAAATCCAACACCGCGCCCGATGGAACATTCGCACGCTTCGCCGTTCAAACAGTGGACCGTTGCCTTCCGTCGTCCGTCGTTTGGTTTCCATTATTTTTCTTCGTTGCTGTTTGGTGGGTGATTTGTGTGCCAAAGACCCCGACACACTGCAACAACAAGGACTGCGATGAGGGCGAACAAAAAACACGCCCAATGTACGGCCGCGTCCACCAGCTGACTGGCGACCATGCTGCGTCGTACATGCGGCCAACTCTGGCCGAAGGTCGGCCAAGCGAATCGGTCCGTCATCTTCACCGAAGGAGCAACTTCGCCAGCATATTCTTCCCGCCGAAACGGGGAGGGAAATTGTTATACTTATGAATTAATGTTTAATTTCCCTACCTCGGCCACCCCGCGAACCGGGGCCCGCAATCTAATTCGCGCCCGACGCCATCGGGCCCCCATTATCGACTTCATCAAGCATTTTGTCGCTCCACCGCATCCATCGCTGAGTGGAGAAGCGGTCCTTCACTGGCCGGGCTGGACCCACATCGGATCGCATCTCGGGAAGCAACATAAAACTTTGGCTTTTCCTTCGCTCTTTCGCGCACACCCGAGGCAAAGCATCCGTTCCGTTTCTTGTTTTTCTTCCCGTGCCGTGAAGCGTGAAGCGCGTTCCGTCCGAGGCCGGGCAACCAAACCGATTTCGGTCGTAACGTAATCAGAATATTGCTTCCCCGTCGCCCCGCTCGGTGGTCTCGTAAAACGGAACAGGACGGAACCGTGCCACAAAACTCGATTCCCGGCCGTTCGAGGTCCGGGTCCGATGATTAATGAAGCGCGAGCGCGCGTGGGCGCCGAGACGCAATTTTCCCAGATTTCCCTGTTTGACGTTTGGTGAAGCGTTTTTCTTATCAATTTCGCCCTCGCCTGCCCGATAGCGGCCGCCCGGGTCCCGGTCCGAGTTATCCCATCACTGGATCGGGTGTCAAGATCGAAACCTTCGCGTGTAACATGGATCAACGGCCATCGGCCGGCAACTTAACGGCAAGTTTAATCAGATTTTCCGTGATCAGCCCGAAGACAGCTCCTGAAGGTTCCGTTCCGTCCGTCCCGGCCCGGTCCGTCTACTGAAGCTGATAGATAAATCATCCCAAAACCTTCCGATCCGCTCCACGCACACGCGTGTGCGGGCAAGTGGGCCAAGCCAGGGCTATTCGTTTTATGTGGTGCCGACGAGGTGTGAAAATAATTTGAATTTCGGCTTCTTCCAGCTGCTGACCCGCGGATCTGAGTTCGAGAAATCGATTCACAAAAATAACAATACGCCGGATGGTCAAGGCTCGATACGATTTAGTCTACGCATCGTTTGCGATTCGACCACTTAATGGATTAGAGCTCCTTTTAGAGGTTTTCTTTTGGTTACCAAATAAGTTGGCCATGTAACAGCAGGCCGCAACAGGTTAGATGTCCGCAGATGTCTTTTGACAAAATTCAAATACACTTGGTTCTAAATCAGTTCAGGTCCTAAGTCAGTAACTGTTGCGGTTGGTATTCAACCCGCATACATTGGGGGTACTTAATCGAGTTGGACATTTAAAAAGGATACCAAAAAGTGCTCTTTCAATTCCGTTTCAACAGCTTGACAAAGGACTCTAAGTTGATGCTATTCCGACTGAGTTCCGTGCTGCGTTCGACTGCGTCAACATTACTGTGCAGTGGCTGAATTATATCCTAGTGGCTATCTAATCGCGTCCTGAATGTTTCCAAGTCTTCCGTAATTTCTTTTACACAAGAGATGGCCTCAGATAAGTCCGACAATTGACGCTGGGATACCGACACAACTTATGTCCTTGTCCTAACCGTTCTTTTTAACTCTGAGAATAACGAACACCTTGACGCGACAACGTACCAAGCTAACTTTAAACTTTTTATCACGCACCTGTATCTGAACTGTAGTCTTGTCTTGCCTGGTATTGAACATGCATCCGTGGTTTGAGGTTGAGTCGCGAGCTGCCATGGAACTCCTTCACTGAAGACCTGAAAAACTCCTCCATAGCTCGCTCGGTGTCTTCACAAACTCCTCTGGGATCAAATGGACGCTTGCCTTGCGCTACGAAATTCAGGTCTGCTCTCAGCTTTGCCCTCTAAGGTCAGGGTACGAATGGTCTATTTCTCCGTGGTTGAAGCTATCCGCTCGTTGAGGTTGCGTTTTTCTAGTACTTAAGGCTGCTTTTACGACTTCCGTAAAATAATTCATTAAATAGAACGCAAGCTATACGTGGCATCGTTTCGGTGGGATGCTCCTTGACTTACGATTTAAAGGCCCCTCCGAACTGAAACGCCGTGCTACGTCCTTAAGTAGCGCAGAAACTCTTTTTTACATAAAATGCTGCAAACTTTGCTGTAGAACCATTGTTTAACGATGAGAAAATCTCAAAAACTAACTTCCCACCCATAATCCCACCGGAACCGGAGCGCGAAGCCACTGAAGCATAAGAAGCGATATAATGCTCGCCACAACTCGCTTATCATGCACCGGTTATCGCACGAGATAGCGGAACCGAAACCGGCGCAAGGACACCACAAAAAAAAATGGTCGCCCAAGCCGCGCCTTGCGTAAATCACTTCTTCTTGCGTAGCAAAAAACGGGGATTCCTTATCGAATCCGAAACTTAATTCACCGCGCACTTGGCGTGCGCGACGAAGGCGGTCAAAACTATTTGCTAACTTTTAATTAGAATCGAGAGGTAAGAACCGGGCCCCCCCCCCGGGCACGGTAATCGGTCGGGCCGGGGAAAACTCGGGTCGGGTCTGGTGGTTTTTTTCGCTTGCGCACCACAATAAGTTCCCCGCAACAACCAGCGGATGGCAGCGTTCGGCAAGAATGCACTTATTTTGCACGTTTTCTGCCATCCGCAAGACGGGTTCGGGAAGGGGTTTGGTCTTGGTTCGCGTTTTCCGCGGAACCGACGCCCATAAATCATTCATAACCTCACCGTCGCCGTCGCCGCCGCCGCCGCCGTAAGCCTTGAAGCCGGCAGACAACCCGTTACACTTTTATTCCGTTCCTTTCGGTTCAGACTTTTTACCGTTTGTCGCCCCGTTTTACTGCAGTCATTGGGCACGATTTTCCGCACTACCTACCGCCCGCGGACTGCCGCCGATGAAACTATTACAGGACCTCGGTCGGATGGTCAAGTTTTGCCACTCCTGGTCCGGTCCGGGGTACGCCGCCACGAAACAACTTTATCGTTTGAGCGGCAAAATCGGCAAATAAAATGTGTTTCCATCTATTATGGACCGTGGCCAACGGAAAAGAAGAGAGGGAAGGAGCTCCGGGCAGGGGCGCGAGATGGGGAGGAGCTTTTCAAAAATCTCTGTCCTGTAGCTCAGGAAACTCGACGTGTTTCCTTTTTGGACAAAAGATCATGAACCCAAAGCACGATGGGTAGCACCCGAAGCATTCGGAAGAAGGTTTTCCCGCCCGGCAGCCAACCGGCTAAAGAGAAACAGAGAGAGACACAGAGAGAGTGAGAGAGAGAGAGAGAGGAGTTCATAGATGGCGGAAATCGCGAACTTTTCGTAGAAGATACCGCATAAACACACAGCACAGCGGTGGCGATGGCACCGGCGACGACTTGCGATAAACGGGTGACGATAAAAATATCTAATTTATGAACTCCAGCAGTTTTGCCGGCGACTTTCCACCGGCTTCCCCTTGCGCCAAACACTCGAAACAACGGCAACAACAACGGCCGGGGATGTTTTCCGGGGTTTCCATTTTGTTTTATTGCTCGGCCTTTTTGCTCGGGCTTTGCGCGAATTTCCTTCGGTAAGGGAGTCAAAACACACAAAAAAAGCTCTGGTATTGGCCTTGTACCAAGCACCGAGAGGAGGGTACCGTCAGAAATCGGAAAGCTTTTACTTTACTCCACATTTCGCGGGGTTGGCGCTGGGACGTTAGTAGTAATGCAAGCAGGAATCGAGTCTTTCCACTGGAGGCGCCACCGGAAAGCCACCGCAACCGAACAGGGTGCCGATTGCAATCCGGTCGAAACCGTCTTTGGTCGAGTTTATGTCGAGAGTGTAACTTCAAAACGGCAGCCCGGCCATTCGTTGTGGTCTCGCTTTGGCCGCGGCCAAACAATTATGCCAATCACGTGCAGTGTGGTGGTAATATTGTGGCGAGAGTGGCGAGTGTAGCACTCGAAGGAACGGTCTCCCTTCCCATGGCCCCATCATCGGGTTTCGAGGTTTCGGTTTTTACTGTTAGTTCATTCGAACGAACATACTTCGGCAGTCGATAATGGAAACGGCAGAAGGAAATGTTTGCTACCGAATGTTTCATTTCATTACAAAACAGACGTTGGTACACAGGATTCTCGTCGGTTTCTTTTGTTCGGAATCTACGGCATAGTAAAAACTAAAGCCGAGGTGTATTATTTCTTTTCTATTCAACATGAAAGCAACCGTGATCTGAAATATCTTATTAAATTTATTTGTTGTTCAACAAACGATACAGAGATACAGGTTTTCTGGACGAATTTCCATTGTTTTGTTAGTTTTGCACCCGAAGTTATGCAATCTGCACGACAACTTCACGGATATCAAAAATCTTGTCCCTTATGCGCGTAAACATACAGAGGAATATTTATTGAGTGATTTCCTCATCCAAACTCATATCGATATTGTCCTAACAAGTTAATGCCCCAAGCGTCCCAATAAACTAACTGCCTCAAAATTGCCTTCTTTTCACGCCATTTTCTTTGCCCGTTCAATCACTTCTTCCAAACTGTATTTGTCTTTTAATAAATTTTCCATTTCACTTGTTCTGCGTCGCTGTTGACGCTTACAAAGCTCCTCCAAGGACTTCGACGCTCTAGTTGGGCCCAGATCGACGTTTTCGCTATTATTAGAGTGAATGACGCGTATGACGATATTCGCTTTGATGAAATCTCATTTCATCCACGTTAATTTTACATACCCGTAATTGCACGAAAGAACAATGCTGTGATAACGTATATGAACTAGCGGGTAAATACTTTTCACCTGAATAGGCACAGTCGATTGTTCGAATAAAACATAAATAGTTTACCTATTCCATCCCAATAATAGAAGAATAGGATGGAAAAAATGGAAAATAAATGCGAAATGTGAATATTTGATTTTATTCCATCAAAAAAGGATCTATCCACCTTTATAATAATAGATAATATAGGTACATTATCGTTTGAAAACCGTGCAAACGATCGCTTTGAAGTGGTCAATAAAAGTTGGTTGAAAAGAACATTTTTTATCACTCTTTTGACTTCGACAGATCAATTGTCGGAATCGACGCAACCCAGAAGGCTGCAAATTCGGATTGTTCATAGTTTATTTATGTATTTAAAAGAAATCCTTAATTTTTTTTAAATCGTCTAATGTCTGCCTTTTCGCCATAGTGTGTTCGTCTCAACAATCAGGCTCCGGATTATTTTTTTTTATCAGGCTCCGGATTTACTACTCCTTGAACTAACGCAACCAACACAATCTGCACCAATCTGGGCATTGTCTGCAGTAAAGGAAAAGCCGAATATTTAATTCGCCTGCGGTGTTATTATTCATAAACCGCCGTAAATTAAGCTTCGAGCGCATGCAGCGATCGCACAAATCCGACACAGCTTTCGCTGACTTCATCGACAAATTTCAAACTGCAACCCGAACACGAGTCATTACAAGCGTGTAGAAACTGTAATTTTCTTCCTCTCTCTCTCTCCCTCTCCCTCTCTCCCTCTCTCTTTCTCTCTTTCTCTCTCTTTCGCTTGGTCTTGGCCCCTCGCCCGGCCATCCCAATCTCGGTCACCATAATTCACTGCCATGCACGCGGGAAGGGAACACAGTTTCACAATTTTCTCCAACTCGAGCACTTCCTGTTTACGGACCACTCGAGCGTTGTACCCGTTGGCCTCAGGGTGCACAATGCGCACACAGACCGAATCGGGACGCAAGGCACAAAAACACGGGAATCGAACAATTTGAACACAAAAAACCACGCTGCCAACCAGAGAGAGAGAGAGAGAGAGGGCAGAAAAACAGCAATTGTTTATTAACATCGGTGAATGGGTTGGAAAAGCGGAAACTAGTTTCGTGGGTTCCGCCGCACCACCGTCCGCCTGCTGCCCGACACGCCGATTTCCACCCCATCGGCGCGTGAGCATAAATTTTGTGAAAATCGTTTTCCACTTGTCTTCCGGTGGCGGCGGCAGCGGCGGCGGCGTCGACGGCCACGGAGTTCGCTCGTTTTCGGCTCACACAGGAAATTCGGAGCAACTTCAGCAACTTTACGCGCCCCTACCCGGCGGAGCACCGTACGCAGCGAGACGAATCCTGGCAGCGGCCTCGTCTGTGGTCTTGTTGTAAGCCGCCGCCCCTTTGGCAGCCGGAAAATGCCGGAACTGCCGGAGAAACAAAAAATAAGCGGAAAACCTCTGAATCAGCACTCAAACACACACACACACACACACACACAGTGTGTGAGGTTTGGTTTATGAGAAAAGTTGTACCTTGCGGGCCGAGGAATCCGCGTCCGGGCGCTCTACGCGCCTGTTACGGGTTGCACATATGCCAAGGCTGGAGCGGAATCGGGCATTCGGTTCGACACACTATTTGGTTACATTAGCTCCGATCGGAGGGAGCCGATGTTCGTGGTGCTCCACTCGAGTGCAACGCCATTTCAAAGGCACACAAAGGACCCTGGGCGCCTCGCATTTGTTTACCGTCTTTTTATGCTCCACAACCCGGTGCACCCGGTGCACCATCGCTACGCAACCCGAACCACCCGATTGTGCAAATCGTGTGTTTATTGTGCTTTCGGCCGTGGGCCGCGTTGCTGTCCTTTCGGGGTGGCTTGCTTTCTCGCCGTTGGTCCTCCGATTGACAACTCGCCGTGTGCTCGCTCGGAAATCTATGCGCCACCCATTCTAATCTCGCGTTCCACATGCACACAACGGGCGAATTTCTATCAACTTTCCGGTGGTGGAGTTTCCCGTATAATTGGCGCGAGCCTCACCGTTGGTTGGTGTGGCCCGCGGACTGGAAGTAATACGAAACTGTTGCCGACCAAGTTGTGCGCCCTTTGCTGCCGTCAGTGTGTGTTTGTCTGTGGTTTTCTGTTTAGAAAACACAAATGTTTTCCCAACGCAATGGCAGCATCGTCGGCAAAGGTCGGGCATCCGATGTTGATTTTCGTACGGATCGAATGAGAATGGTTTGAACTTTTTTAATTGTAAAACTAAAACTCGCACACGGTGGTGCAGGATCCGGGTCACCCGTCACGTTGCAAACCTGCCGAGGAACTCATCGCGCTGACGCTGCACGTCAGTTCTTGGAAATAGTTTCTGTTTGCGTCAAAAGCGCAGCACTGATTCATTAGTTTTTGTGCTTTTTCCACTCCTCGCATGCTCATTAAAACTTTGCGCAACACACGGCACGGCCACTACGCACCACGGAAATCGGTGCGGCCGGAACACCGGATCGAACCGGGAGAAGTTATCCTTAGCGGCGACCTCCGGCACGGCTTAACCGCACCAACACTGACTGGCTGGCTGACGGGGTAGAACTGTGCCGAACTGTGTCTGCGAAGTCAACACCACATTTACCCGCCTCCACCAAGCCCCGGGAGGATTCGACCGAATCACCCCACGCGGCGCATGATGTCGCCCATCCGACTGAATGGCACAAAATTTCATTTCCATGTCGCGCTTAATTGCGCGCCACATTGGCTGCGCTTGCGTGTGGCTTTGACTTTGTGTGTTGTGCCAGTGTCCGCAGCAGCCCCACTGCAGGAGTAGGCAGCGTCCAGCGGGTGGTTCGGTCCGACAGAAGCGAGTCGATGGCAAAACATTGAAAGTCGCTTTTGTGCCATTTGCTGCGATGTTGTAGCTCGCCTTCCGCTCTTTTACAATGGGCCACCGAGGCGTCGCGAGAGAGCCCGAAAGAATTGTGCTTTCATTCAGCGTTATTCGACCGTTGTAACACATCGTTCAATAAGTCCCGAGACTATGAAAACAACATTTTATCGGCAAAATTCTTTATTATTCATCAACATGATCTCCTCCAAGTGTAATACAATCATGCCAACGCTTCTCTAACTTTTCAATGCCAATGCCGTTTAAATATTCTCAGTCCAGGTCAGCGCCTGGAAACCATTTCCTCGGACGCGAAACAGTCCTTAGGTATTAATTGAGCTAATCTATCGAACTACGAGAAGTTTTCTCAGTTACTCCAAGGTTCATCAATGCTATCACATGTTCGCAATAGGCTAGTCTGGAGATTGTGATGGATTGTCTAAATGCTCAATATCATCAACCCCGAGGCACTCCCTGATAACTTGCGTCTTGTTAATTGGTGCATTATTTTGTTGTAAGAGGAAATTTTAACGAATTCGTAAAAAATCTTTCGAACCTAAGAAGCATTTTTCCAATCGCATTTATCGTAAGAAAACTTCCCGTTATCCTTTCTATGCCATCCAGTCGAGGTGTGCCAAACAAGTCATAATTTGCTCAGTGATATCATCATCAACATTCCAAACTCTACTTCCGGCTACTTCCGGAAAGTTCTAATTTTGCAAACGATCAGTTGAGCTACAGACTTGAGTAATTACACCTTAAGCTTTTAATTCGCTCAGGCTTAAGTTGAAAAGACTACGATTTCCGACACAAAAATATTTGACATCATGTGTAACGATAAGAGAAATTTAATGGGCAACACATTCTCCGACGTAATCAAAGCTCCGCAACTCCAATACACAGACTCCATAATGCTGTGTTAAATTTCTCGTCAAACTAGAAAGTACAGAGACTCGAGACTCACTTTACTCGAGTTTATGCAAAGCAACTTTAATCTGCTAGCCATCGTCGAACCATAACAGCTTATCGTCTGGACACTAGAAGTAGAGCATGTGGGTCATCGGCCCACAGTTTCATAAGGTAGACCAAGAAGATAAAACTGTGCGTGTTTCACAAGAGTAAGAAGATTAAGGCCACTATCGTAACAATATTTTTAATCCTTGTCACAGTCCCACAATACGAATACGAAAGGTTGAGTCTTGGAATATGCTTCTGGTTTTGCTTGAAGAGTCTTAGTTTCCCCTACTAGAGCTGATAACTCATAAATTGCTATTCTCTTTTGTTCCCATAAATTCCTTGATCTAGGATTGCTTCTATCAGGAGCGATTCTTTGATCGAATGTGGAAACCAGACAAAGTCAGTCACAATTCTCGTTCGAAAACCTGGAATTACAGAAGATTGATTACGGAATTCGAAAGAACTGTTCGACGAATGGCGAATTCTTTCGAACGGAGCTTCACAATTAAAACGACCTAAAAACGCAGAAATCGCGAAAGCAATACCTCCTAAATTGTTGCTGCGTACATCTCACGAATGTCCTTTCCGTTCCCGTTGCAGCTCCATCGCCAGCCTCAACAAGACGGCCCGGGCCGTCCGTGCGTGGTCCGACTGTACCGGCGAGCGGGATCATCTCATCTTCTACGACGGCAGCAGCACCAACGATCCGGTGCTGGCCAAATACTGCGGCGGCGACTGGTTGCCACGTGTCGTTTCAAGGTAAGTGATCCCGCGAAAGGCCCCGCGGTTCATCCATTAGCACGGCCTCTTGAAGTCCTTCCTCCAAGACCTGGCGGGTCGCGGTCGCAAACGAAATCTACGACACAAGCGTTAGAAGTAATACGCGAAAACAGCGTGAACCGGAAAAACAACAACCCGTGAGTCGCCCGAAGCAACATATCTCACCCCTCAGCGCCATATGACTGACAAACCCGAAATGCAGCCTCGGGGAAACCTTGATTCGTGGATTTCCGACGGAACGCGGGGCTGGATAAAAACTTTTCCAACGATTCAGCACGTTTTCCGCGGCGTGGCGTACAGCTTAAGTGCCCGGTGGTGGTGGTGGTCCCGGGGATTTCATTAGCGATTTTCGAGTCATTCCGACCGCGCACGAGCCGAGCCTTGATCCGAGCCCCCTCTAGGACGCGGAACGGTCGGTGAGCTCCGGGTCCGCGCAAACAACGCCGGCGGACGGTTTGCGATCTATCATCCCGAGACCCGAGACGTACGATAACGGCGAATGAAGTTTGGCTTCTCGACAAACAGCATGAAGTTGGCGAAGTACGAAAAATAAGATCGCAAATAACTGCCACTCACGCCGGGAAGGCTCTCCGAAGGGAACGCGCCCCACACAAACACACCGCCACACACCCATGACGAAACATAAGAAATAATTCTGCAAAAAGCGGTGCACGACTGTTTGAAGTGACTGCAAGGTAATCTGGGAACGGCCTCGACGCCGGTGCGGCGCAAGGCGCAAAACTTTTCTCATTTTGGTGATAATATAAGTTAGCTTCGGGGCGAGTTGGACTTTCCGCGCTATGAGGCTCGGAAATGGAACTCTGTCGACGGGAGCGGGATGTGATATGGGCCACGCCGCGATGGGCACGTTTGCCATCGGCGCGATCAACCTGCCGTCATGGGGCATGGGGCCCTTAAAGTAATGCATAAGCTCCCATATTCCTTCTCTCTCTCTCTCTGTTGCAGAGGTCCCGAAATGCTGATCGCGTTCCACTCGAGCCCATTTTCGGCGCCACTACAGTCCGGTCAGTCGAACCGGGGCTTCGAGCTGGACGTCGACATCCTGTTCGCCGACTCCGACTCGTTCGATTTCGCCCAGGGCGGCAGCAAGTGTGAGTTTCACATCAACGCCTCGAACCCAGGTAAGCATCGATAGCAGCATCGAGCCATTCGCCATTAACGCCGAATGACAGCTGAATAAATTACTATTGAGTGGCCGAAATCTGGTCTGCCATTAGAAATTGGCCACGGACGGGCGCACCAAACACGTTCCGTCAATTTCGTAGATAAACAAAATTTAAACACCAATAAAATGGTGGCCGAAACAAGTGTCGCGGGACGAGAAGCGAAAGGCGAAGGGGTCCTTGAAAAACTGGGATATCTTGAGCGCCCTTTCGTCGACTCGTTGTCGGGCGGGGCGAGTCATGAAAAGAAATCAATTTACATCAGGCCTAGAGTGCGGAGCGCATTATCCTTGCTGGCGCGGGAGCTCAATGGCGCTTTGATTGAGCTTCTCGCCAAGACGCCTTTCTTCAGATTTGCTTTCCAGACAGCAATTGCGTCGCGAATGATAAATTCAATTTTCCTCAAAGGACGGCTCGTGCCGAGGTCAAACTGTCTAGAAACTGTAAACGGTCCTTCAGTTCAATCTGGTTTTTTTTTGTGGCGTTCGTTTCCGGTTCTCCACAGATGAAGTGCTGCTGTCGCGCCGTGGCCGCATCGGGCATCTGCTCAGCCCACGCCACACGTTGGCACCGAACACGACCTGCACGTACTACTTCCACGGCATGCCGACCGACTTGATTTGGATCTCGTTCACGCACTACCACCTGCAGATCCTGCAGCCGAGCAGTGGCAGCAGCAGTGGCGGGGATAACTCCACGATCGGACGGGTAAGTACACCTCAGTTCTTCGTCCTCCAGTTCGATCATGGATTCCTTTTCCCTGGATTTGGCGTTTCAGAATGATCCTCTGCCGTGGATTACTCGGACCCGCATCTGGGACAGCGCCGGTACGTTCGTCCCCGTCCGGACTACGTCACCGGCCAGCATTCTCTCGTCGTCGTCGTCGTCGTCGGCATCAACCGGAGCATCGCCATCGCCGTACGGTTCGACGGTTGGCGGTGGAGCCACGTCGTCGTCGCTCCCGGGTATGACGGCGACCACGGCCCTCTACCAGCAGCTCATGAACCGGACCGTCAACAACTACTACACGGCGGGCAATCAGAACGGCAAGACCATCAAGATCAACGTAGACAACGTGTGGAATCCGGTCGATCAGTACATCTACGGGCCGACAGTGAACAGTATCTTCAACCAGCCTCCGCCGACGGCCCCTAGCGACGGTGGTGGCCGCGGTCGGACTGGATCCGGGTACGGTGGGCCGGAGAAGTACCCGAAACATCGGGGCAGCAAGTCGGAGGTGGGCGCCGGTAACTACGTTCAATCGGTGCGCCACGGAAAGGACTCGTCCGACCTCGTGTTCAAAGACCACGGGCGCAAGGGTGCCAAAACGAGCGTGGTGGTCCCCGGGAGACGGTTGATGGCCGAGTTCTTCGACAACGAAGCGCCGAAGTTGTGCGATCATATGACGCTGGACGGCAGGGGGCATCGGATGCGGCCCTGCACCCCACTCGAGAGCTACGTCAGTACGGGACAGGATCTGGTGAGTATCGCCACACACACACACTACCCTACTTGAGGACTTGTTGGGAACTAACCGTTTGTCCTGATTCGACAGAAAATTGAGTTCCACACGATGACCGGGACGTCGCTGTTTCCGTCGAGTTTCGGCATCAACTACGAGTTTGTGGACACCGAGCTGGGCGGAGAACCGTACCTGGGACCTGGCAGCAAGAAGCCGCGGGATCCCCACGAAGACCCTTCGCTGTCGCTGGATCCCGCCGTTCCGTTGCTCTGTTCGCGCGTGTTCCGGAAACGGAAAGGAGACTTCCAGTCACCGCGAAACGTGTTTCTGCACGGGCGAGGTGGCGCGAAGAACATCTCCTGTCTGTATCGCTTCGAGGCGTCCGTTGGAGAGCGGGTAAGTGTCCTGTTTTGTGGCCGGATCTCCGAGATTAGTACCGAGTGAGCTGTTCTGCTTGACAGGTACGCGTGGAGTTGTTTAACGTTTCGTTCGGTGAGTTTGCCGCCTGCGTCACGGAGAGTGACGGTCACACGGGTCGGGCCCGCTGCAGTACGCCGGACGCGGAGCCGGACGCACGCACCGGAGAGCTACGGATCTACGATATACCGTACCCGGACGTTCGTATCCCGCTCGGGTGCTTCTGTGACAACACCAGCAGCACCTATAATGCGCCACTCACCTTCATCTCGAACTCTCGGACACTGGAGCTAACGTTCGTGGTGACGCGGCTCAACATCTCGGAGGACTTTGCCGACGTGTACTTTCACGCGGCGTACGACTTTATCCGGGTGCCTGAGTGCCGGCGGAGGTTGCGGTTGCGTGGCTCGGGTGGTGAGGACGAGCTGCACTTTCCGCTTCGATCGCACGACGCCAGCTGCGACGGGTTGCCGTGGTACATCGAGGCGCAGCAGCAGGACCGTAGTCTTTTCGTACGGACCTGGGGTAGCTTTCTGCCGGTGGAGCCGACGATCGAGGACTTCGCTAAGTGCAACACACGCAACCGGTTGATCGTGTACGGGGGCGCTCCGCTCAAGGTGATGCGCGTCATCTGCCCGTCGGCCCCGTCCAGTCGGTCTGCGTCGCTGCACATCTTCAGCGAGGACTGGCTGAGTAATCAACCGTTTCTGAGCTTCGATCGGTAAGCAGGAAGGCACCACAGCGGGTGTCGGACGGTCTAAGGACTAACGTTCTTTGTCGACTTCCCACAGACCCGTCAGCATGGTGCTGGAACCGATCCACAAGGAACCGGGCAGCATCGGGTTCTCGTGGCTCGAGATCCAGCGCACGAAGGCGTCCCTCATCCAGCAGCTGGACCTGCAGACGAACTTCACCGCCAACGACACGCTGGTCGAGTTTGGGTTGTATCCACGCGAAACCGAGTGCGAGTATCGGTGCCCGGAGCTGGACGCTTGCATCGGCAGCGCCCTCTGGTGTGATGGTGAGTGTTTCTGTACTATTCGTTAACCGGCAGGTCCTGGAGTTGGAGCGACTTTATAGGGTGATCCAGCAAGTGTTTGGATTTTAAACTATCGATAACTTGACCTTTAAAACGTCAAACTTCATTCTGGAAATTTAGTAAAAACTTTAACATTTCCGAAATGGGTCGCTATACTTCCAACTCTGTGGCGTCACTTTTCGACTTCAATCTGTCTATGTCCGACTACAGGGAGCGTCTGCGATTCGCATCAGTCTTTTGTTGCGTCCAACTGCTTGACAATGTACAATTCACTGCTCATCTAGCCAATGCTGGCAAATGAGTTTTATAATAAACAAACAAACAAACAAACAAACATCCGCTATACTCCCAAAACGGTGAGTCTTGTCGAACTCAAACTTGTCGAAATTGGAAAGGCTCATTTAATTTGAGCTCATTATGTCTAAGCACGATTTTAAATGAACGCCAAAAATTCAAATTAGAAGTAAACTCCATTTTTCTTTCTGTATTTAACGCTCTGTTATCTTACTTAATAGTACTTTTTTACTAAATTGTATCCACCGGACCGGCTTTCCGCCCAGATTTCATTTTATCCTGAAAGCGGCTTTCTTCTTTGAATTTCCTTATTGCGTTTCGAACGGCTCCAATGCTTATTTTTCCCTGTTTCGCCAACTAACTCAGTGAAATGTTTGGATTAGTGCACCATTTGTGCAAAATCTATTTGCACTCCTCTGGAGAAATGCTTCGCATTTTCACAAAACTTAAGGAAAGCTGTCCGTATGATACACCGTCGAAATTGACACTTTATACGTCATGTGGAGTGAGTAGTGGTCTGTGGAAATCGTGCTTAGACATAATAAAACAGTCTATAAGCAGAATTTGGAGCTCAGAAAACCCGCACGTCGTGCAATAGAAGCCAAAGCACCCCGGAACCATTGACTGTTTGGTGCGGACTTTGGTCCGGGGCATCATCGACTCATTTTTCTTCGAGAATGAAGAAGGAGCCGTAACCGTCGATGACGTACGCTTGGCAGCCATCCTCCACATCTTCGAAATCCAAACACTAGATGGACACCACCCTCTATAAACAGAGTTCATTGTGTCCCCCGTATATAACTGGTCCTTCTGTGTGTCCACAAATCCAATCCTGTCACTCCAGGCCGACCAAACTGTCCATCCGGGTACGACGAAAGCGAGCAGGAGTGCGGCAGCCGGCTGATCGAGCTGCCCGGCGGCATCTACGCGGCGTTCGGTTGCGTGGCCGCCGCCATCTCGGCCTGTCTCATCTTCTGCCTGCTGGTGATGGTGAAGAAGCGGCGCAAGGCCACCGAGAAGCTGAAGCCGTCGGCGGGAGCCGCTTCGCTGAACGGTACTCTGTCGAAGAAGGAGTACAAGAAGGAGCCCCTGTTCTTCGATCCGGACTCCTGACACGGGCTGCAGCCGGTCGAGTACATCCACGTCGACCGGGAGACGACCGTGTGACATGCTGTGTACCTGGACATGGATGATCTCGCGTACTGCTAGATCGCTTACCAGCCCTCTCCTTCTCTCTTTCGTTCCCTGCCAGTATCCCCCGAAGCTTTCCGTTCTTCCTATTTCCAGTTCCTCTCTTCAGAACAACGTCCCGAAGGTATCTATCTCCAGCTCCCAGTGTACCCAGTGATATGAGTGAGCGATCGTTCGATCCCAAGTACCAAGTAACTACCCACTACCATCCCCCGCAAGCCTATCTGATGAGGGGCGCCTCAGCACACGCGCGCGCAGAAACCATCCACCGTCCAGGTGACCCAGTGCCAGGCAGGAGGCAAATGGCACAACACAGCGACACGACTCAGCACAAGGACATGACCCTACGGAGGGTCCTTCTAGCACTTGGCAGGTATTTGAGGGTTTTTCCATCAAACCTCGGGAAAGTCGAAGAGGGTGGAAAAATTTACAAATGGGCCAAAGTGAAACACACAGACACACAAACACACACACAGAGATTGCCAACCCTTGAGGTGGGAGATGAACATAATGAAGGATTGGCCCGATTGGCGGACGGTGATCGATTTGTGGTAGCACAAAACTGTTTCCTAGTAAAAAATATATTTAAATTATATAGTTGAAGTAATTGTAGCAGCACGGAAAACACTAGATGCACCAAAAAGCAAAAGGTAAATTTAAAATACATAAACACTCACCACACACTGACACTCCGAACCGGGCGTCGGGAGTTTCAAAGGGGGTTCGGAATTGGGGTAGCCGGCCGAAGCCGGGCCAGCCTGTGGTCGGCCGTGTGGCTTCGGAAGTAGATCTTCGGGCATGCGTGCCAATCTGCCAATTCTGTGGCCTGCCCGTGGTTGCGTGTCCGGTCCGTCAAACGGGGAAAAATGCAAAAGAAAGATGATAGATTCAAGCACACACACACACCTAAACTGAGCCAACATTACTGCCCTTACTTTACTACTCGATGGCGCGATCGCTTGGCACACAAACACACACACACAGACACACGAATCAGATACTGACTCGGAATACTCAGAACAGGGAATGGTCGGCCTCGAAGGTGTTGCCATTTTATAAAACCAAAACGTATTCAAACGACTCCCGAAGGACTCTGATGATTGTCACCATTATTAGTTACAGCGTAACGTAGAGCGCCTGAATGCCATCACAGATTGTGAGCCGTGTGCGGTTTTTGTGTGTGCTTTTGGAAGGATCGAACGAGGCACGGGGCGCCTCCTTTTTCTGGGCCACCAATCTCTTCCTTGATTTGTTTGATCTTGAAAGTAACTCACACATACGTATTAACCCGTACAACTACGAGTGCGCAACGAGGCGAACCTGACGTGTGTGTTTGTAATAGTGTAATAGAAGCAAACGGCAGAGGACAAATGCAATGGTAGAGAACTAGCGAAAGAAGAGCAAGCATAGGAACATTATTTTTCTAATCGCGCACCTTATGCCACGTATCCTAAATGCGTAGCAAGAGCATTTCATGAGTACGAGGAACCCGTTAATCAAAAGTTAGATAGCGCCTCGTTCGCAGGTTCGCAGGACCGTGTTCGCGCGTGAGGCCTGGGGACGGCAAGACTTCAGTGCGCGGAAAGTGCGGATACTTTTTCCAGTCGAATAAAACAAGCAAAAACCCAAAGTACCCCAGGTGAAGCCAAAAATCATGTGAAGCCGGTCGATAGAGTAAGGTAAGAAATGCACAATCCGGAACTCTGATGTAAAAAAGTGCTTAATTCGCAGTGAGCACAGCATTCAAAAGGGAAACTGCACCGTCGTTTACAACTCTACTCTAGTGAGATCGGATCGGTTTGTTATCGTTCAGGTTTTCCGTTGATGCTCCGTTTGTTTGTTTCGGTCGGTGGCCAAGC
Source organism: Anopheles cruzii (assembly GCF_943734635.1). Classification (NCBI taxonomy): domain Eukaryota; kingdom Metazoa; phylum Arthropoda; class Insecta; order Diptera; family Culicidae; genus Anopheles; species Anopheles cruzii. The sequence continues at coordinate 51,703,793 of NC_069144.1, read as the reverse complement.
ATTTGTTTCAGCTTTCAAAGTGTTGGTTTCTAGAATTGGATTGTTAAAGTGCGCTTTACTCTACCACTTTGTAGCTGCTGTTGCCACATTTGTTTTACTGTTTATCGTTGTTATTCTCGCCTCAACTCTCACTCCCTCGCTCTATCTCTTTCTTTCTCTCTGATTCGCTTAGTATTTCTCTCTGTTTCTCTTATACTTTGACGGTTCTAAGTGTCGGCCAATTTTGTTTTCCACACATCCTTCGGTAGACTAATCTTTCTTGTAAACTGTTGTATAGGCAGCATAGGCACCATGTTCTCCTTGAAAAGGGCTGACAAGTAATGTCAATGTGTGAGTGTATGTATGTTGCTAATAAAGGCACTAGGGATGGATGAAGCCCCCCAAAAAGGATGAGTTGTCAGGTTAGGGCGCTCCAAGTTGTCTCCAAGAAAGAGAGAGAGAGAAAGAGAAAGAAAGAGAGAGAGAGAAAAAGGAGAAGACGGTGGGCAGCGAATGTTCTGCGAACGGATATGTGAAAAATATTATGATAAAAGAAAAAAACAACCAAAAACACAAACGAACACTATGTAGTTAAACTAACACAGGCGACCGACCGTGAATCGGTAACCGAATTGATAACTTTCGTGCACTATTTGTAAAATGGGACCGGGTGCGGGTTCGTTCAAAAGTCCGAGACCGTCGAAAACACTTGCCTAGAAGCAAGCACGTAAATGTGTAGGTAAATGCCAGACAAATCGACCGACACCACTTTCGGCTGCGAAACTCAAAACTGCGGCAAGTTCGCGTAGTTCTCCGGAGAAAACAAGGGCAAACTATAAGAGAGTTACCACATTGAGAACCTGAAGGCTCGCCCGAATAAGTGAAAACAAATCACCCAAACACACACACGCCACATACATACCCAACACACACACTGATTCATACACTCAAACCAAAGCAAACGATATTATGCAATTGATAGAAAGTGGGGATGGGATCTTACTAGCGGAAATTATGATAAATGAAAGCAAAGAAAAAAACAAACTATCAAACTCCAACAGTTGGAATTTGTGTAGGTGTACATAGAGATTCCGGAAAAACTGGTGCAGGTGTAGGCGCGCGCAGAGGTGCAGGAACAAAGCAAGGGACAGATTTATAAAAACGTGTAAACAGGAAAACGCTACGTCAAGCGAGCGTGGGCACGCGCGTGAGGTAAACGAAATAAACAGTGGCCAATGAATGACCGAAAGCATCCTGACGTCCGCGTGTGTGTGTCCTTCCTTTCGTCCTTTTCCGGACCGGTGTTTTGCCCGGTTTGTCCGAAACGGTTCGTTTTCCGCTTCGATCGAGTCATCATTCGCCGTGCGCCTAAATGTAGGCAAACTCACAGCACGATAACGGTCCGACCAAGCGCCCGCACTATGGAGAATTTGTAGGCGATAAAAAGGACAACATTTGATGTGTAATGTACGCCTTTATTATTTAAAAGAGCTGTTTACCGAGAAAATTATGTATAATTTACCATAAATTAAATATTTTGTTTATTTAAATATTAAATATAACTAAAATCCCCACTTTTACACATTGATTTATGACCTCCTTTTCCCCATAGTGCAAGGGGGCCACGGCGAACGTGATCAAAACAAAACACCGTTAACTGTGGAGCGTGTTCACGCACACACACACACACTCGCACCGGTGATCTGAACAATCGACTTCGGGCGCCGGGCAAGCGACGAACCCGACGAAGACTCCCCACAGCTGACGACGACGGCGCCGTTGGGGGCGAAGAAATGCAAGCTTGGCGTTCGCGTGTGGGAAACGCGTGTGTGCGTGCTTTTTTTCCCACCAACACAGCTGGCCCTAGCCGGACCGGCATGTCTCGGCCGTGGGGCCCAACAGTAGTAGGAGTAGTGTGTAAGTCTGGCCAGCTGCCCCCCCCCTGTGGTGTGAACGCAACAGCAACAGCGTGTCGGTCCCGCTCGACTCTCTTTCTGCCTCTCTGTCTCTTTCTGACTCGGCCGGCGAAATGTAGGTCTGTGCCCTCCCACCAGAGCCACCGCCGCCGCCGTCGTCCTGGGTCGAGAGAAATAAACAGAAAAATTACCGTAAACAGCTTCAGTAAAGCCGTGGCCGCTAATCGGAACAGTTCGTCTGCAAGCAGCAGCAGCAGCAGCCAAGACGCCTGCGAAAGGCTTGCGTTTGCTGTGTAGCGTAGCGTACGTGCTTCCGTCCAGCTTTCGTGCCGGCGCCGAACCGGATCCGGTTCGGCTTGTGACACTTTTCGGAAGGAATTTCCTTTGACGAATCTCCGGTGAAGAACACGTGCCTTGTTGTTGTCCTGGACGCCATACGATCGGCCAACGCTTGAAGTGGTTTCCGGTTGTCCAGTATGCTGTGTTTCCCGTTCTTCCGTAGAAACTAGAATCCATACAAAGAGTACTACTCTCCGGACATTCTAATATAAAACTACTCAGTGGATCGTTAGTGCAGCGAAAAGAAATCAGTTTGGTGGCCCCAAACCGGAAAACCGACAGTTCTCAAGCAGAACATCCTTTACTTACTCTACATTGGTCAAGTTTCTTGTTCACGGAGACCAAGATGAGCTTTTATGTGCCCCGTTCCCATCGCAAACCATAGTCTGTGGTTGCTTCGTTCCTGCAATCAAAATTTCAACCGGAAGCAACCGAAACACGGTACAGTAACGAATCAAAGCACCCCGTTGTCGTTCCACTCCAAATTTAGACCATTTTGGGCCAAATTTGAACCGCCCGTAAAAAGTAGTCGCGGTGCTTTTTTTCCTGTCGTGATCCGCGATCTCTTTAGTGTTCGAAGTGATCGTCTAGAGCGTGACCGGAGCAAAGTGTGAAAAAGGTGACCGATCGCGAAATTCGTCCCAAAAAAAGAAGGCAACGCCAGTGAAGTGTAGGCAATTCCGGCCAACATAGAAAAAGTATTCTTCGAAGAAAAGAAATCTTCAACACTCGAAGTGCCAAACCGATCGTGCAAAGTGGTGACAGGGCACCGTGAAAGGGCCCTGGGGTGGTGTCAGTTCTGAGACGACGCGCAGAAGAAAAATTGGTGCCGGTGGCGTGAGATCCGCTCTATCCGCATCGCTCTGCGCTTCCGCCTTGCCGTGTTGGGTGCTAAGTGACCGATTAACGGGTTTTGGGATATAGTTCAACGAGAGAGCAGCGTGAGCCGCCTGCACCCGAATCGCAAAATGGATTACTTCCTCCGGTACCGCAGGATGACCATTCCGAAAAGGTAAGCATTTCGTGGTCTGCCTGACCCATCGTTTGCGTAACGTGGCCTACATGCGGATCTCTAACGGGAACCCGTTGATGGCCCGCTTTCTGTGGAGCATGTGTCAATTGTCCAGAATGTTCAGAGCTACGGAACACCAACAGAGATTGAGTCATTATTCATGGCCTCCGGTAGCATGCTGCTGAAAAGTAATCCTGCCCGCCCGCCAGCCAATTAGTGTTTCAGGAAGCAACAGTGTAGTAAACTTTCTTCGCCAATCCAGTCCCGACCGGCGCCTGATCGCCTGACGTGGTGATCGCGCGGTTGGAAACATTGTCAGGAAGCGTCTTTCACTTGCAGCGCACCGATCAGCCAGTTTATCAGCCTTTCCACCGGCATATTACTAATTGACACGAGCGCGTGCCAGCATAATGTTTATGCTAGACACCTCATTCCCGGATTGCCCGGCCGGAGGCAGCTCTCGTGGAAATAAAGTAACCACAAAGGTGTCGAAGGACGCTTGGTGCAGTTAGAAAATAACGAATGTGCATCTCGTGCGCGTAGAATGTATGGGCTCCCGCGGGAAACGGCCCGTTAATCACTAGTCCACCGGTCGGATGAAAGGTTCGATCTTCGAGATCCGAACGGTCGAAAGCCGGGTCGAAGCGAAAGGCACACCCGCACATGCCGCCAGCGCCCGGCGCCGGTTGAAAATAAATCCATCAAAAACGAGGCATACGGAGAGCTTGGCCGGCCGGTGTGCCGTTAGAAAATTCAACAATCACTTGACCCAAAAGTCGCGGTGCCCTGTGCCACAAGTGCAACTGCAGCGCCCCCGACCGACCGACCGACCGACGGAGCCTTTCCCTTTTACTTATCTCGCGCACACCAAACGAGTTCCCGGGTCGTGGAGGGCCTGGCGTGGCGTCACGAGGCACGCGCACGTCCCTGCCCTTCTTTCGCGGAAGGCCTTTGACGCGGGCGCGGAGAACTTTGGCGCTCGTGTTAAGAAGCCAGGGACTGCGAAATGGGGTCCACGCCCCACGCCAACCAGCTGGCGCAATGGGATCGTAACACTCCAGCTGTTTCCAGCAATCTAGCAAATCGCTTTGGCCCGGGGGCCGTTTTGCGTACAAAAATCTGGAGCAATCCGCCCGGGCCGAGCCGAGCGAAGGAAGTTTATTGGCCTTAACGCCGCGAAGGTTCCGCGCGGCTCATTCCATCGCGGCGCATACGCAAAACGCGCGAAACCTTGGCACGCATCCGCGCGGCCGTACGGTGAACTCGATCGCACGGGGCGAAAAGAAAAGTTCGATAGACCTCCGGGCCGGGGCCGACAGAGGCCGAGGCATGGGCGAGAAAATTTTGCTCATTCACAGATGGCACTCCGGTGAATGAAACATCAGCAACAGCAACAGCAGCAAGGTGGAGAGCCTTTTTGTGATCCAAAAATTGCGATCGAGCGATCGAGCGATCGAGCTGGAGTTTGTTCCGTGATTCGCTGCTGCTGCTACGGCTTCATTTGGCCACATGTGCGGGGTTTGGAATTTGAAAAATTGAAATGAAAATTCACTTTCTTCCAATGGCAACGGCCGAACGTGCCGATCTCGTGCGATGCGCAGCCCCGCATTACTCAACACGTTGCGTTGCGCGCTCCGGTACACTCTGGGAGGCCGGCTTGCCAGGCACCGGAACGGACTGCCGGGAGTCGATGGCCGGCATTCACACACAAGCGTACGCACGCACGCACGCACATTCGGAGCGTGGTTCCGGTGGCCGTCCTGCCGTGATATCGTGCAGAAATTCGACCGCAAACGTTACGGGGCATAATATGGGCGGTTTTCTTTAATGCAACGCATTTTTTTATTTGGATCAATGATGTTAAGTAACGGTCGATACTGAGATTTTAATCATTATTGCACATCTTCTCTATCAGAGCCTTTAAAAAGGTCTCAAAAGTTTTATTGGTAAATGAAACAGTTTTTAAAACGCATAAGGAGTAAGAAGGGAGCCCAAAACAACATCTCACATGCAAAGTAACAGTTCGCCTGCCAGCACCAGGCAGTGAAATTTCTATCGCGTCCAAATGGCGCCCGAACACGATTTGAATGCCTCTGTGGCCATTCCACACTTTGGATCAATTTGATTGATTCGTGCGTGCGTGCGTGCGTGCGTGACTGGCTTAAGTAGCTCCGTTACAGTACCGCGCATAATTCGCTCAATCACGCGGGGTTCGCGATTTATACTCTTCAAACACCATCTTTGGAGGCCAATCGGCTCCCCGATAGATTGATGATTGAGAGGAGCAAAAAACGTGCCACCTTTTTGGGTAAATAAAAAAGAGGCCCTCAAAAGAGTTTCGTTTCGATTTCAAACCCGTTCGGTTCGGCGAGCAAGAAAAGTAAAAGTATGAAAGCGACCGTAATCGCGAGTCGAGCTAGCGAATGAAGGTTGATAGTTGAGCAAATGGGCGTGCAAAAGAAAATGTTGAACAAGACAAGCGCAACGATTTGGTGTTGGTGCGATCGGTTTGACCACGTTACGAGCCGTTATGCTCACTGAAAACTCTCTTAGGATATTAGACAAAGACCCCGAAACGAGCTCGTTTCATTTGAACTGCTGTAATAATTCAATCTTGTTTGGGCGAATCAATTGCAGTCGAATCATTCCGCGAATGGCACATTTTCGTGACACAAATCCGACATAATGCTATGCGATTGCAAAAATGAAAAACCTGTAATGAAAAACTCTATTTTATGCAAAGTACCATTTGTTTCCGATGTGCGTCGAAACGAATCATCTCATTCTCATTTCTCGGTGATCCGGTGTTTTAGAGGATCGGGCTCCCCGGTGACGTATCCAATCGGTTTCTCTTCTCACTTCCCGTTGGTTCGATTTGTTCGAAAACAACCCGAATTATACTGAATATTATTCTACGTTTGTATGGGAGGGTCGAACTGTCCTGTATTCACTGTCTCGTGTCAAAAAGTGTTGTGTAGTGTTGGAGCAATGCACAAAAAAACGAAAATATGAGCAATTTTTGAAAAAATCATTGAAAGTTTAATTTTGATCTTCTAAAAGCAAGCCTTGCCAATCATTTGATGCGATTTTGTAGCAGTTTTTTTCAATAGGTTGCAGTAAAGCAACGCTCCCCGCAAAACGCTATTTTAAGGCACAAAAGTCGACGTGGTCTGACATCTTCGAAGATAAGTGGCAAATAAAATTTATTTTCGACATTAAATCATTTACCTGATGTCCAAAACAAGGTACTGTTGCCAAAAAAGCATAATTGGGAGGACCAAATTGACAGCTAGAGCCATCTCTTTACAAGTCTTCTTTCATAGTTTTCATAGACCTGGCATTTTATTTTCCCCATTACGCGGTTTCCGTCCATTTTCAATCCACGATCCAGAAATCCAGTTCCGAGCGGCGGCAAAATAAAAAGCGAAACAACCGTGCAGCGGGTGGTGCATGAAAATGAATGACTTTAAATGGAAATGCTTTCGCTGCCAAAGCACGAGGCCGCCAACTGAAGCGTGATTGATTTTCCAAACATTCCGCCATCCATCCGATCGAAATACACTATTGACAGTCTGTCTGTCGGACACAATCGTGTCGATGTCGCGCCGGGCGACGGGTGCGCCGGTGGACACATAAAATGGTTCGAAATGAAATCAAACTCACGCTGCGAAACAGAACACCATCGCTGGGCCGACGCTTGGTCCCGCTGACCACGTCTTAGACGTGCTCCCAACCCGAGTCCAACATCTCTATCGTTCCTTTCTCTTGACTCCGGGCCCGATCCGGACCTGGACTCCCGGCGAGAAAGTGCATTTTCCGTCCGTCTGCCAGTTTCTCACTTTTGGTCCACAATCCACCAGGGCAGGCCCCTATCTTCCCGCCTCACGACCCTCCAAAAAGTCCCGGACTAAGCCATAGCGGCCACCGAGCGTTGCACTCCGGCGCCTTGCCGGGCACCACAGAATTCCGCGTCCGACCGGATGAAGGCGTCGGCGGCGGCGGCATCGGTTCCGCTCGAACGACGCTCCGCATCGGTGCCAATGGCTCTTTCGCGAATTTTATTCGCCCCCCGACAACCACACAACCACCCCCCAGGCCTGTAACGGGAAAACTGTAACTGAACCGGCTAAACCGGGCGCTTTTCCATTGCGGTCTGTTTCCGCTTCGATCACTCGACGTGCCATTGACGAGTGGCTTTGACACTCGTGGCGCACGGCGCAAGGCGAGTGTCACGGTAACGTGCGCACGCCGCACGAGAAGTTCAAGTTCCCCGGAGCTACACGGGGTTCGACCGGAGGCGCCGCCGCGCTGCGTCTAAGGTGTCACGATCAAGTCACGGTCCCTGGGTGGGTGAAAGTAAAAGTCAAGGTGTGCGGCATCTTACCTCAAACGCACAGACACGCACGAAGAGAGAGAGAAAGACAAAATGGTTGGCGAAAACTCACTCACAAACCCCCGGGACCCTGGAATGGCGACCCTTTCGAGCCTCGCGCCGCGCTCGCGGACGAAAGAGTATGGTGTCATCCGGCCAGATCCGGCTTCCCTGGTGTTGATGGCCATTCTCCGAACTTTTGGCGAACTCGATGACAAATTGTAATCTTATGGGCCGTCGCTCCTTTCCAGATCCCAAGCTGAAGATTAAACCGACGAGCGCGCCGATTCTGAGAGACCCATCCCCAATTTGGGACACACACACTCATTCGGCTTCGAAAGGCGGGTCTTCAAAGGTCATCGGCGCGGCGCCCCAAAACTGGTGGCCCCTTTGGAGCAAGATTCTTTTCCGAACGCTCGCCGTCCGGCACGAACGCCTCCCGGTGGCAATAAAAATATGCTAATGACCACCGAATTCGCATACATTTTATGCAACGCAACTGTGGCCACGGACGAGGATCGCCCGAGACGCGAACCTTTTCCGATGGCCCACCGATCGGTTGGGACGGAGCCAACGGAAATGGGATGCAAATTAACGATCGGTCATTAGCCACGGTCCACAAAGGTTAGGTTAGGGATTGGCAACTATTAAAGATCACACGCGAGCGTCCTAAGTGACCGATCTGTCGACCTTGCCGAGCTCGTAGCATCTTCTAAACGCGAGTTGTTGACTAATTCGGCAACATACAAAATAGCAACACTTTTCTCGTGCGAACCGGAGCGTGCCAAACGAGAACAGTGTCCGCGGTCCGGATCCGAAGGGGTCATAAAACTGACGCCAAACAGACAATCTTGCCGAAAGCCTCGACAGCTCGACCGGCTGATGACGAGATTGTCCGATACGGAACATCGTGAGAAGTCTCGAACCACGCCAACGTTAATGCTCTTCGTTTTGGCGTGGCGACCCACCCGTTTTGAGAGGGGGGCTTTTAAGGCCCCCCCTTGGGCTATGGACGCCAAACTGTCGACCGTCGAGCTCGAGTCCATCCCTGGAGACAGTTGACCTTGACAGTTGCATAAGAGGCGTGACTGGTTTTTATGAGAGTTGGAGTTTCCTATTTCCAGTTTTCGGAGCGGGCGGACAGTGCGTGACTCAAGTCCCGGAGGCGGCTCGACGCAAATCGAAGCATTCACTCTCGAGAAACTCATCTTCGAACGCGCCCCTAAGTGAGGGCTGCAGGCCAGACCTTTCAATTCCGAAACCGAAGCAATTGCTTCGATCAACATTCATTTTCAATTAAACTCTGGCGCCGGATGCCGGATGCCGGCCGTGGCATTAGCGGCTTCCGGGCGCCAGGCGAAACCGGAACTTGGGAAGCTGGGGCCCGAGTCGTTGGCGTGGAAAACTGTCCGATGAATGATTAAACGGCGCAACTCTTGGTGGCCAACCGGCCGCCTTCACCGGGGCACCGATGTTTCACTTCAATGGCGGCCGGTACGCCCGGAACGACATCTTCTGATTTATGAGCCCGGCACAATAATAATGAGTTGTCCGGAAAGCCGCCTCCGCCGCCGCGCATTCTTGTCGGTAATCCACCCCGGGGACCCGCTGGGTTGGTCGGGGAAATTGGGTTATGGAAAAAGTTGATCCCGACCGGCAAGAAGTCGGGCTCATCAGTCGCGGTGGAGTGTGCCGGAAAAAATACGGACCTTCTGACTGTCGTTTTAATTCTCCTTCTTTTTTCTTCGCGTCCAAAAACCGAGATTTATAATTTATGCAAGCACGCCCGCGCCCGCACTCATCATCTAGAATTGGCGCATTGGCCGGAGACACCAGAAGGAAAAGTTCGAAGCGAAGCTCCCGGAAAGTTCTCCCGCTTCGGGGGCTAGGCTAGGAAGATTGTCACACGACGCCAGCTAGCCACTGACCGGCCAGTCAACCGTAAACGCAACGCACCGGGAAAAAGTTCTGCGAATCGCCGCGTGGAGCGCGTTTTGCTGGACCAAATGAACCGCAAAAGAAACCGTTCGTCGGCCGAACCGTGGGAAAGCGCCTCGGGAGCCGCCGTTTTGGGGCGGCGGGAGGCAAACGACCCAAAAACACAACGAACGGTTCCTGCGCCCCGGCGGCGGACCTGGGTCGGGCGGAGAATCGTAATCGACGAGACGGAGCTCATAAAATGCTGGATTTAGAACGAATTGTCTCTCGTGCGCCGGATGGCATGGCACATTACAGCCAGCAGTCGGTCCAGAGGGTGAACACTGTGGTCGTTCGCAATTCGCAAGCGGAAGTCACGCGGTGAGCAACATTTAGGCACAAATGGATTAGAAGATGTTCTACGCAGGGACGCAAGTTACGCAGGGACAATCTACACATTTTGGGGCTTATCAACAATCGTGTTTTTCCTCATTGTCTGTTTGGATTTGTAGGTTACGAATTTGTAGGGTAATTAAATTATGCAATTAGATTGTGGAAGATAGACGTAAACGATCATTAACTTTAAAATTAGAAAGATCCCAAAAGTGTCATTGCGTATTTGTTAAGATTTCTTTCTCTTTAGTTAGGGAAGAGTTATTCCCCCTCATTCCCAACTTATCACACTTTTGGTCTTCAGTCGATGATCGTATGAGTTGAAATGAATGATCGTTGAAAGATTTTGAACGTTTAGCATTCGACATATTGTAAATCATTGGAAAAATCTCAAAAAATTTCAAAATATCGGACGTTTTTAATGTCAAGGATTTCACACAAAAAATAAGCCTGAAGTCCTCGTAAGGAAATGGAATCATGTATATAGGGTGTTCCATCACGATCCAAAGATTGAAATGTCAAATAACTCCACCATTTTTCAGTTGATTTTGACAAATCAGTCAAATTCTGAAGAGTCACTGTCACTGTTGAAAACTATGCGTGCTTATTGTTGCCGAATTTCTTCTGACGTCTTTCTGTGGGACTATTTGAAGAGTAAGGTTTATGCCAGCCAACCGAAGACCATTGAAGAACCGGAAGCTAACATCACAGCGAAAATTGCTGCGATTACGTTGTCCATTATCGAAATGTTGTCAAACACAATGAAAAATGCCCAAAAAAGGCCGCTTTTTGTATTCTGAGTAAATTTTTAGTAAACGGCATTCTATACTCAAAATAAATATTGTTCATTTATCATTTACGATCAAAATAGACTGACAAATAGCGAAGTTATTAAACATTTCAATAGTATGGATCGTGATGGAACACCCTGTAGTTTTACTACTGTGACCTAAAATGAACGAGAAACAGTTTTCTTTGACTAGCGTGGTGCATCATGAATATCCTTCCAAATGACCAAACTGTTGGAGTTGGAATTGTTGGATCTGTTGGATTTGTGGAGATTCTTGATTCAACTTCCTCGTCATGTTTTTGCATCACATGTGCGTGATCATTTTTCCACAAACTAGACCCATATCATTCCGCAACCGACGTATTCTTAGCCTGGCTTAGCACCATGTGACTTTTAGCTATTCGCTAAAATCAAGAGACCACTCCGTGGACAACATTTCAAAGGCAATAATGGAGATAAGATTCGAAACGACGAATGTGTTGAAAGTTATTTAAAAAAAAGAACTTTTCGGACTGCAAACGTAGATGTATTGCATAACTTAGTGCGTGTGGCAGGTTTTATGTTCAAATATTAGCTACATAAAATGGCCATAAAAACCCTCTTGATGCCTCTCCCCCGAATGCTACTAAAGTTGGATAATCCTAACCCCATCTAGCGAAACGATCATTCCTCCTGGCACTACTTTCATCCCAACATTCAGCTTAACCCGAACGAACATCAACCTTTCGTTCTCCGCGCAATAAGAAGGCGGTGACGGTGACACTTTACCGTCCGCCCCAAACGGTTACTAACCCCGCACCGTAACGGGCCCCCATCAAAACCGGCTTCATTGACGTTAGTCACTGGCTACTAAAGTTGCTATCAGCACCAGCGGGGAGTCCATTAAACGACCATTGCAAGCACACGCACCGGAGCATGCCGAATGCAGCTCGGGTCTTGCGCAGCGTGTGATAAAGTGCAGCGCCCAACCGCCAGCTGCAGCTGTGCGGAAAAGGGGTTTATGCTCCATTTGGTCGCGTGCGCCGCCGCTTAAAGGTGCCCCCGACACACCCATTCGGTGCGGGGCTAAATTTGCTGGCCAACTCCGCCTCAGGGTTGCTGGAGATCAGTCTCCGCTTGCAGCCCCGGATTGTCGATCTCGGTGCGACAACGCGATCGTCGCCAGATTACTTTTAGGGCAACCTTTATGCTGCACCCAGCGGCCACCCAGAGGCCTTTCTCCGGCTTCAATTTGTCACTGCCGCTGCCCGCCGGGCTGAGATGTTGCGTTTCGGGGGTAGAAAGTCGAACGCAAGTCGAGCACTCCGCGGAGCATGAAATGCGGTGACGCCCCCGCAGAGTTCATAGATTCTGTCGTCCACCGTCCCGGCGTCTACAATCGCGCCCGGCATCTGGCGCATTAGCATAATGTTTGCATTGTTGCGCCGCTGCACCGTTTTCGGAGGCGGCTAAGAGAGTGGTGGGCCGGGGTGGGCCGAGTTAGATGAAATTAACATGCCCATTGTCATGTCGCCAGTCGCCCGTCGCCTCAGACCCCACCACCTCCACCCGGACGCCGGAAAAGTTGCCGGAGGCGCGAAGCGAAAGTTTTCCACTCGCTCGCACTCGATCTCGATAGATTTGGTTTTTAATTTGTTTGCAAAAGGCGCCAATTATGTCGCGAAACATAAACTGCGGTGCGGTTACTTCGGTGGACACTTCGTTGACCAAGGGTTGGTGCCGCCCGTTAAGGTAGGGCACTGACCCAGTTTTTTAGCTCGCACACCGCTGTCTCGAAGGCCACGAAAGCGTTCGCCTTCGGCTGAACGGTTCAGAAATCAAAAGCCGCTGACGGCGGGTGTTGCTTCGAAACGCACTCCTGGGCCCGGCCTCTGGCTGGCCGAAAGAGTGCTCCAGAACGCGCGCGAGGGTGTGGCATCGGAGGCGGAAAGCCTTGAGCTACCGAGTGCCGAGCGGAATCATAAATCAGCTCAGCCCAAACCAACCGCGATTTCCATCGCACCGTGCAGCGAAAGCATTAGCGCGGGCCACAACCGTCAAGAGCATGGCGCGCCGTCCGTGGTGAACGCGCACAAGCATAATTCGAAGCATAAACTACGGAGTTTATCCCCAAATCGGTGGACCCGGGGGGGGCGAACACAATGACGGCAAACAGATTTTTGGTTGATTAACCTTGTACTTTATGCTGGCTGGCTGGCTGGCTGGCTGCCGGGGGGCCCGGCCCAGGCTGGTGAAGCATAAAATGTAGACCCGGTGGGCTCCACCGACGCCGGAAGCGGCCAGCCGTGGGGTGGTTCGAACCCCACGGAAACCAATTTGATCGCGTCGCTTCCGACGCGAGAAAGTGATCCTAATTCTGGTTTATGAAGCCGAATAACGCGCCCCCCCAAACACGTGCTCCCTTTTCGAGGTCACTGGAAGGCTCGGTCTTCACCCGTAGACGCCATGACTCCCATTCCACGAACGATCGACAAACAAAATCAACCCAGGCCGTGAAGTTAGTGGAGACTTCCTAATCTTAAGCGATGCCAGCGCCGTTAATCACGGACTCAGCGACTCGACTGGCCGAAGGCCGTTCGAGAGAACCGTTTTGGGTGTTCCGGTGTTCCGATTGGTTCCACTTTCAACCGGCCACCCATTGCAAGTTCCAATCTAATCTTCGCGAGCCGTCGAGCAAAAGATCTCGATTGCAATCACCGCTTCCTTTCGAAATATTGTCAACGCCACAAACGATGCTCCAAAGCTTCGCGCTAACCTTTCATTTCTGGCCGAAAGTAAAAGCAAACTGCGGTTTTTTTTCGGATAAAACAAAGCTCCCTGCACCACCACGTGATCCATTTGTCAGATTAACGACACTCTGACTCGCTGCCTGTCTGTTTCCAAAAAAGCTGGGATTTGTAAGTGGCAATCAGGTAATGTGCAGTGCTGGTGCCCTCATCTCTTAACACACAGACGGACACACTTGTCACTAATGGTTGCAGCCTCACACCGAGCACTCCTCAGAAAAAAGGCAGTCGAAACTTTCGATTTCGATACCAACATTAGTGGCGCGCGCGCCCGCAAGTGGACACAAGTAACATCGTTACGTTTAGCGATTGCCGGTTACGTTGCCCGTTGCCCGGGACCACGATAATGGGATCACCCCGTGTAATGTAATGGTCACTTCTCGTCGACGACATGCGGTTAACAGGCAGCCCAGGGCAGCGCAAGAAACAATTATCAACAAACCGGAGTGATGGCGCGGTTTGGGGTACCTATTTCGACCGAGGAAGGCCATCTTTTGGCGGCCATGATCTCGGCGCGCTCCGGATCGGTAGCCGCTCGGGTGAAAGGATGATTGGGTCTTGTTTGGTCTTCTCCTTTCTAAAACTGTTTGCACTGTTAGTTTCTGGCGCTCGCGCTCCTAGAGAAAGCCCAAAAAAGGGGTTCGGCGCACAGGTAAGCGACAGGAGCAGCCACTGCCACGGATGGTAGTCCTTTCTAATCACATTAACTCTGGCGAGTTGCAGTTGTGTGGATGGGTCCCGAAGTAGTCAGATCTCGTCAGCAACGTAAATCCGTACGCAGCAGCGCAAGGTTCATTATGTTTGCTCGTTTTTCACCTAATTAAGGATGGTCGCCGCCCGGCCCCCTGGTCACCCCGGGTTGCGTTAACATTTGACATTTTTGCGAGCGACTTTAACGCAAAGTTTCTGCGTTGGAGCACAACAAACTTTAAGGTCGAAAACGGGGTCGGTTTCCGAGAAAATCCGAGCCCGAGTCTTTCGAATTACATAAATTCGACGCAGGCCCTGACCGGGGCACGGGGACGAAAAGTGGGGCTTCGCGAAGCCAAGAGGTGTAATCAGTCGACAGAGAGAGACACAAACCCTCTTCATTCGGGTTTTTTTGAAAGTGCAGCCTCCGCTTTACCGCACCTTGGCTTCGGAGTGACTTTCTTCGCCGGCCGCATGACTAATCATCGTGCATTAGGCGTTTGAAGTAATTTAAAAGGGAAGCCGGTACCACGTCTCAATCGCCATGCTGAGCACGCGTTGCGATGCGTAAACCCGTTCCACCGGTCCGAGGATTCCCACCCGAAGCCCGAGCCTATGTTTGTGATACGGCTCCCCCAGGCAGCTAATCGATGAGATAATGAGCCGGCGCTGGTTGCTGGCTGGTAAAAGCCCAACCGAGCCCGACACCGAAACCGGATTCCTCCGGATGCTGCTGCTGCTGGATGCTGTAGAAAAGAAGTAAATCAAAAACAACCGGCCCGAGGATATTTGCGATTGTACATTCTGGGAAGAAAGGCTCGACTTGGCGGGCTTTAAGTTTTCCGAAAATAGTAATGTTCAAGTGGATCGCTAATAATAATAGCCTGGCGCTATGAATATTTCATCGGAACTGGGCATTTTATTATCAAACACACAGCTGATCAACACACGATAAAACCATCCAAATTAATTATGCCTTCCGTTCGCGATCGTTTGCGAAGCGTTTTTAGTTCGGCAAGTCAATCAGAATCGTGATCGATCCAACTCCACTGATACCGTGCCTCGGTCGGCGATTAAGTATGATTTTTGATTAATTTTATGCCACGAAAAGCGATTCCGGTGCGGCTGCCCTGTTTTGGTCTGGTCAATATTTGGCGACGGTCTCCGGGAATCCTCCGTTAATTCACGTGGCGTTCCGAAGCAATGCCGCCGGACGCTTCCTGGAAGCGTTTACCATTTCTGTGTCCGTTATTTTTCACATTTTTTTTTTAGCTCGCCGAAGTAAATCCGCAATGTCCACTTAGCGATCGCTCCGGGAAGGATAAGTGTGGGCGCGATAAACCCGATGAAACAGAACGAAAATCAGAGCGGTTGAAAAATGGTCATCCTTCCTCGGCCGCAAAACGAACAAATTAAACACTTCCGGTAGGCTTAGCATTCGCGGCCGGAAAAGCCCAGGAAACGTGGGCCGCAAAGTGGGCCGTGAGTTCGATATTAATTACCAAAGCAGAGAGAAGGAGAGATACTCGGAACTGGCCCTTCTTTGGGATGGCAAAAAGTGAAACAAGTGAGTGGGGAAAACTGTAAAGTCGATTGACAGCAGCCGCAAAACGGGGTCCCAAAAAGGGGCCAAAGAAAAACGAACAGGCGACACTGCGGCTCAACTAGGTGAGACGTTGGCAAAGATTTTCCACACAACGTGCAACGCCCGAAGCAGATCGAGCATTAACGAGCCGTGCCGATAATCAGAGCGCATAATTAATTCGCGCGTACCTCGCGCAGGGACCCGCAACGCGTGCTGCCTGCACGCGAGGTGCTTACGACGAGTGTCGACTAAATCTAATTTTACCTTTCCGCAGCCGCGATTTCGAAACGGAAAACTTGCGACCCCAAAAATAGTAGAAAATGAAACCGAATTTTTGAACCCCGAAAGGCAGCCAACCGCGCGTTCGTGCCAAAGTGAAGATTAGTGTGAGCCACTCTGACGATGAGCCACGCGGGCGAAGGTGACCGGTGACGTGCGTTTAAAATCAAATAGAAAGCGAAAACGACGGGCGCACCGAAAAACTTAAAATGCTTACATTTGGGTAAACATTCGGAGCCGTCGCTCAGCGACAACGAAAGCTCCGACGACCGACCGACCGGGGCGCACGTGAGCACCATACGTGAGTGGTCGCCCCTTTTTTTGCCCCCCTGCACTTCATTGTGTGCACAATCATCCACCGAAACGGCGGAGGCGGAAGACGCAAGTGTGGCCACAAGAAATGGCCAGCTTGCGTGGCGCGAGACACGCCGAAAGTCGTGGGTCCCCGGAAGACAGGCCGCGCCGAAGAAGAACCAAACAAGACGCCCAACATCAACAACAAGAACTCAAACGTGCACACAAACGCGCGCGAACCGTGACGGGGTGTTTTCTTATTTTTGGGCTGTGTGTGTGTGTTGATCATCCGAGAGTATGGGCCACATGGTAAGGTGGAGGAGGTGAACGTATAAGCGCCCGCAAAGTCGGAAGTCCAAAGTTTAAGATATTCACTATAGCGAAAGTACACTCGTCGGTCGTCAAGGAGTGCAAACTGCAGCTGCGGTTCGAGTTTCGGTCACTGGAATACCAAAAACAATGAACAACAGAGGAACTAGTGTTTAATGTTACTGGTCACATACTTTACAGACGCGAATGGATGAATTCCATCAAGCGTTATCTCGCGTTAAATGTTAAATCCCATATTTCGCATGCACTGCTTGTGTCGTTCTATGAGTGTGCTGCAATTTTCCACGCCATTTTCCAGGATGCATTCATCGCGCGCTTTCCTCGTTTCCGGGCAGGCGCAGCACGATTTGCACTTTGGCTTCCCCGTGGTCGTTGTCGAATCGGAGTCGATTGCTTCGTCCGCTGATGCTGCTTCGCTGCTTGGGGAAGACATAGCGCACCGGAACCGTGGTACGTTTTCGGTTAACTGTTCCGTCCAACACCAGAATTATTAGAGAAATCGTGACGAGAGCGATCCGGTGACACACTGTCAATTTGGATGGTTTCAACAGTTTTTGACAACTAACGCGCAGAGTGTGCTACGATTGCCAAGTAGTGATGTAGAAAGTTTAACGAGGGGTACTTTGTACCAAACGTTCTTAAAAACAAAAGTAAACGTATTGAAAACGTTGAAATTGGAAGAATTGGTGCTGTGAATAGCAATAGAGTAAGGAGGTAAAGCCATTCTAACCTAACGAACCTTGTAATTATTTTATCTTATGTTTTACTGATTAGTATTAACGAACCTTATTTAAGGTAATGAATCTTTAATGCAATTTGACTGATTAATTTGCTTTAATGCAAAGTTCAAGAAAGATCGTTCTAAACGTTGTTCCTTAATTCCATTAATCCATTCGTAACGAGTAATCCACATGGATGAGAAAGACTCTAGCATGGCTTTTTTTGTTTTGCAAAACAGCAACTACCTTTCATAAATACGTCCCGGTTCGTTCTTCTAAGATTAAAAAAAACTACCTTTCCGTAGAAGAAAATCGAAGGAATCGGAAATTGGACTTTCCATCGAAGGTTCAGTCATAACAATGTGTAGAATTTTGTTGCAACTCGAAGTAGGTGTCAGTTCCGAAAATGCTTCATCAGTCGATTCTTTCTTAAGGAGCAATTTAGAGCTTAAATGATCAATCAACCCACAGACAAATTATGCCGCCTTTTTTTTCCTTTTTTTTCCTTCACACTTACTAAGATGTTTGCGTGTGAGTGTTTTTTCCGCAAGAAACGCAACACCTTCACACGCGCGCGTCTGTGGCAGGGAAAGAGGCGACTTGACGATAATTAGGAAAGGTGAAATAACATTCCGGCAACAGTGTTTACATCACTCGGGCGGCTGGAACTGGTGCAATCGGAAACATTTCGTCACTCCCGGAGGTGCATCGCTGAAAGCTCGAGGAAAATGGAAAGGAAACTCCGGTCCGGGCCTGGTTTTTTTCTCACCACTC
Organism: Anopheles cruzii; assembly: GCF_943734635.1. NCBI lineage: Eukaryota > Metazoa > Arthropoda > Insecta > Diptera > Culicidae > Anopheles > Anopheles cruzii. The sequence goes on along the minus strand of NC_069144.1, from coordinate 51,685,618 downwards.
AGCCAGAGTAGCAGCATTGTTGCAGCGCACAGGCCTTTGTGAGCGACCTTACCCCGGATCGAGCAAGGCGAAATTAATTCAATAATCTGCATCAATCCGAATGCTGGGTGATGAAAATGCTAGCGCAACTTTACGCGTGGGCACTCCGGATCTGGCCACAAAATGGCGCCTGGCTAAACAGTGCGTGAGAAGGACGATAAATCACTTCGCGATGGCCACCACGAACCCTTTTTTTTGTTTCTTCCCCGGTTTCGGCTCCCATTAATCGTACCTCGTTTTCGCGGAGGACTCCGGAAGGACTGTGGAGCAAAAGGTTGACGTAAGATAGGAAAACAACCCACCTGGTTCCTGGAAATCCGTTCGTGGTCGGGACACTTTTCATGGCGGGACTCTAATATGACGACGGGCTGCGTTCGGAAAATTCGTGTCATCCAACGTCAAGCTGCTCTGCCATGCATCGCAATCTCCGCAAACGCTGCCTCAACGCTCAGGGATAAAGCGAGCGAGAGAGAAAAATAGAGAGAGAGAGAACGAGAGGACGCAAACGAATGATCGTTAAATTTAAATTGAATGTAAATAAATTGAACAAATAATGGTAGCGATTTTTATTGCCCACGTCCGCACGTCGGGATAGGTGCTTTCACCACCGCCGGCCCTCCCTCCGGCACCCGAGCGTGGGTGTAAAAGAGCGAAAGAGAAAGCAAGCGAGCGAGAGAAAGAGAGAGGGGCTGAAATCGGCAGGTGGTAAAACATTTTGTGCGTTACGCCATTCGGTTTCGGTATCGGAAAAGGTAAAATTGTAACCGGTATTACTTTCTCTCTCTCTCTCGCTCTCACTTATTCTCTATTGCTTTTCGGTTCCCAAAGCGCGCAATAGTAAAACCGTTTTCCCACCACCCCCGGGCCGGGGTGGGTTTGCTTGTCGGTGGCATAAAAGCAAAGGCCCCACCGATTCCGTGGGCCATTCGGTTGGTCCGTGTACCTGTTTACCGCATTGCAGATTCAAACGGCTTCGAAACGTCATCCGGCGCGATCGTTAGCCGCTGCTTGTCGGAGGCAAATAAATGTTGCCGAAGGGCCAAAGGTAGACCCTTCCAGAAACGGGATCCCGGGATACTCGCCCAGGATGCTTGCGTAGGAAGCAATAGTTTGGTGCTCGCAGCCCGGAAACATGCTCATCGTACCCGGTGGCGCTGGTAATTTACAAACCCCTGACAAGCGTCGAAAGTCACGGACGGATTATTGACTAATGAATCCTATCCAACGCAGACTTTCGGCCCGGGGCACGATATGTTTAACGTTGCTTCAGCGGTGGGGCTGATAAAATGCGAAACACACTCAGGTCAATTACCGGAAATATGGAGCTTCCAGTCAATATTTAGCATGTGCAAACCCGTCGGACGCATCCTTTCCCGGTGGATCTAATGGTGGTTTCGGTTGGGCTGGCAAATTTTTGCAGACACAATTTCTCAGAAATGGGCTCCATGATTGATTTAACGTTTTAATCAAATTCGTTGTCGAATGTTACCTTCAGCTCGGTCTAGACAACTAATTAGCGGCGCTTAATTATTTGCTCCGCAAAGAAGTGATGGAAAATGTAAAAATTATTCGCTTTTGGTTGGTACTTGTGGTAAAGCGAAAGCAAAACACGGTTTTATATGATACGGTTTGGAACTTAGTCTATTAAAACACAACAACACCGGTGCCAGAATGGTTGTCTAAGTTTCGTTCCGGTGGAACTACAAGATGGTACACAGAAAGAAGCACAAGCCCAAGAATTCGTCCCAGATGTGTCCCCGTTTGGCTAAATAAAAGAAGCTCGCTTCAGTGAACCGAACATACGGCCAATCGTGTGTGAGGCACACCAGCGCGTTTCTTTTGTTTCTTCTGCGTTCCGTAGTGTCCGTTCCACTAAAAGCTCTTCTTATTAGAGTAGTTCCCTGCCACGGTCGAGGAAGATTCTGTGAAGTTAAAATAAATTAACAAACTGTCACCACAGCACCCACCCGATGATGATGGTGATGATGATGATGCGCCTAACACACACACACACATACAAACCGTGTGTTTCTTGGGGCCAAAGTTCGTGGGGCTGCGCCTGCTTTACAGTAATCCGTGCTCTGTGCGCGGCGCGGCGTTCGAGGTCCCGCTTCAAAACCACGGAAATGGAAAAACGCCGTTCGACCGGCGACACACAAACACCACACGACGACACCGGCCCCGAGTATGCTCGGTGCAAAGTCAAGAGGTGGGTTGAATTTTGTATTAAACTCGTCACCGTCGTCACCGGCCGTTGTGTGGAGGGCGCGCGTCAGGCGGTGGCCAGGGAAACTTCATCACTGGCGTCACTGCCAGACCGGATAAGTCCTTCAAATGCAGTGTACACGGCACACGCGATGCTGGGCTTCCTGTGGGACCCCCTGACTCCGGACTTGCGCTGGGAGAAAAACCTCGATCCTCGTGTGATGGCTTCCGGTGACTTTGCAGCGCCCCGGATCAAGCGCGGAGGCTCGAGCATGGAGCTTTTCATAAGCACCATAACCACCGTCGGACCACCGGAGCTCACCTCACTGTCGGAAGTGTTTTAAATTTGACGCATCATGCACATGGAGCACACGGGCGCTTCAAGCAGGGATCCAACGAGCTTGATGTGCATGTGTTGGTTCCCTTTCGCTCTATCTCTCTCTCTCTCTCTCGTACCTTCTTTGTTTTTAATGATTTGTTTTTCCACATTATGAATATGAAGGAAAATCTCTCGTAAACTAGACCAACAACAAGATTGTTGTGTCGTGAGATCTAGTGTGTGTGTGCACATTGTTTTAATACGGTTCTTTGATGTACGGCCACGTTGCTGTTCCTAATAGTTGGCTGAAGCTATCGGAACCAGACTTTCGTGCTTTATCGGAAATTTCCGCAAGAGTGCTTCTCGCGAGCTCTGTGCAATTTGCTATTGCTCTAAACAATTTTTCCACTTTAAGCCGATAAGAGGAAATAAACTTTGAAGGTATATGTTAAATTGCACGACTAGAGAAGGACTAGTGAAACATTTTCTACATGTTCGCATACTTCAACAAACACCAAACGAGAAGGAAGGGCTCAACCGTGTACTTTTAATGGAAATGGCTTTACCGAGAATCACCAGCAGTTAACAGTAGAAAGGACTTCAAAAGGACACGACGCGGTACTACGTCAGACCCGTCGCTGATGACGATGACGATGAGGTGACGAACATAAGGTCCAGAAAGCTCGATTCATCACTCACGTGTCAACGGCGTGTACACATCCAAAACACTTACCTTACCAGCGTCCGTACGATCACACACCAACAAGCACACGACCACCAACAACAGCAGTGTGCCGGCCCCGAGTGTGTTTTATTGCGCGACGGGGCGTTGCAATTTATGCTGCTAACCTCTCGCTGCTGCTGCAGCATCGCTTCCGCCATTAGGTAATCGATTTTAATGCCACCGCTCCCGGGGGTCCGTGACCGTCCCGTGCGTTACTGTGGTGTCCGGAAAGTGGCACCCGTTTCACCGTGATTATTAATTATCGTGCCCGGATCTTGAAGCCGGGGCGGCTAAGCCTGGCGTTGATCACGGTTAGTGCCACGAGCCAGCCGGGGCCGATCGGTGGAATAAATTTAATCGAAAGAAAACATTCTATCCACCCCGGCACCCGGTGTGGTTGTGGGTTCCGGGGGCGCTGCGAAGAATGATGCTTCCACCACGAACGGAAAGGACGGATTTAAGTTATTGAATTTTCCGACAAGACACCGGCCACCGACCACGGCATCGGCTGAGGTCGGGCTGCAGCTGTGATGCGGTTTAATATGCGAACTAAACTAACACCAAGCGCTGCACCGAGCGCTGCGCCGTTGCAACGACAAACAACTTTACGGCTCGCCGCGGGCTCTGCCAAGGTACATAAACTATTTTTTAATCCCACTGTGCAGGGCATCTACTGGATGGAGAGGTTTAGAGGTGCGCGGAATAAGCAGCAGGATGTATCATTAGAATATTAGAAAATAGGATCTCGCATGTTTGTTCGCTCAGAGATTGCTTGTTGTTTCTTCAGTACGCAATCAATCTAGTAATTTAATGCCAAGGGGTGGACAGTTTACAAAGTGATCGAATAATAAAAATCAAACCAAACTTTGAGAAACATACGAACAATTCAAATGTTTGGTAAAAGAGTCAATAGTTCCATTATTACTCTTGTGTAGCTAAAACGGCACACTTCGTCATCTAAATTAAGCTGATTATTTCACATGTAAGTTAATGACATCAATACTTTCTAATACTGAAACAATCATTGGAACTTTTTCAATAGTGAACCCCCACTTAAGCTCAAAGCAACCTTCAAAACTTCTCTGAACCCCTGAAAGAATGATAACAGATAAAAGAGAAGTAGGGAAAATTTTCGTTTTGAACTTGTTTGTGATTCCGATAAGGTCCTTTTGTAAACTTGTAAACTTGTAAAGACTTATAAAAGGTGAATTCTCCGTGTTTCATAATGTCTTAAATTACTCAACAACTCAGTTCCATTAAATGTTGGGTGTGGAATAAAATTTCTTCTTCCAAAACGTTGAAAATGTTGCAGAAGTCCTTCGGTGAGCAAGCTCTAGAGTATAAAAATAGTACAAAATGTTCAAAGAGTATCGGGAAAGCGTTGAAAACGAGGCACGTCGAGGAGAACCATCACCATCAATTGATGAGCTACACGTCAATAAAATCATAGAATTGGTACACCAAACATTCATCGATTGACACTTCCGGACCTTGATGATCTTGTTTGAATATCGAAAGGATCGGTGGAATCCATTTTGAGTGACCATTGTTGACAACAAAAAGTGTCAAACGTAGATTAGTGCCAAAAACGTAATGCTTTTGCATCACATTTTCGTAATCATTTCGTCACAAACTCAACCCACATCATTTCACAACCACCACATTCGCTTGACCTCTGTCTTTCCCGTTATTTTGTGGCCACAGTAGTACGTTTGCAAATCTTCGTCCCGTGGTCACTATCAACAGTCGCTGCCATAAGCGTTGGAGCGCATTAATTGGATCTCGGCTCCTTTTATGAGTTGACATGTGCCGTTTTCTTTTACTTCTCCCTAATTTCGTTAGACACTGACCACCAGACATAACCAACCGAACATGCTCCTCCGTGACATGACGTGGACGTGAACTTTCACTTTTCCCGCCCATTAGAGTGGACCCTTGGAGTTCGAGTGCACCATTGATCCATTGAGACGTTGGCCGCGCGTGAGTGCGTCGTGGTGTTCAATTTTTCACGTGCACGTCCTTTCAATTCTTAATCGAATTACACGTCAAACATGGGCTGGCGGTCTCGTGGCGTTATTTATGATCTCATTAAAGTAAGTGATTGCACATTTGCCTTTGACCGCCAGTGCTGTGCGCACCCGGGCTGTTATCTGCTGGCGACCCAAGATCCGGGCGAACAGATATTACGGCAGGTGAAAGTAAAAGTGACTGCAGAGCATCAAACGTACGTGATAAATGGCGCTGGCATGTAGATTTTAGTACGCAAGGGGCAGAAAAAAAACGCTCATCGTTAGGTTTCTGTTTTTTTTTTCGAATCTACCCAAAGACAGTTTTGTTCGAGTTGTGTTCCAGAGAAATTAACCCACCGGTTAATATAAGTTCTTGTGTGTTGATACAGTTGTTGCTGCTTCACAGCCGTAGCAGCATTTACAAGAGATGAATATTTAAAAATTCATAAAACAACACATTAACCCAACGCCATTTGCACCCAACCCAAATGAGCCCCATTCGTATGCATCGGCAATTTATGGGCGAAACAATGCGCATAGAGTCTGCATAGAGTTCCCAGCGCCAGCGGCGTCGTGGTCAGTTTGGCCGTAGTCTGCCGAGGAATGCACACGGACGCAACCTTCGCCACCGACCACATCGCCAGCCGGAAGCGCCACACTTTCTGGGTGCGGCTTCACACTTTTTGGTGGTTTGCTACATTCTTCCCACCGATCCCAGCGGTCCGGTTTGGGCTGGGCTGGGCTGGGCTGGGTCAGCCTCTGCGACGACATTCTGCAGACGCCACTGCGAACCATTAATTAATGCACGATGACCTCCGCAAACCAAGGCGACGATGGCGATGATTCGGCTTCCGGCGTCCGTAAAATGTCAAAAGTTCCGGACCCGGAAGAGGTGTTAGCATGTTGCCACCCTTCCAATGGTTTTATGTCGTTCTATGTTCTCGCCGCCCGCGAAGATGGGGGAAGGCCCATTACAGCCATCATTCTGCTTTCCGGTTTCCGCTGGGTTCTAATTAATGCTCCCTTTGTTCGGTGCTCCCATGTCCGAGTGTGTCGTGCTCGATCGTAAGATGTTACCATTTAATACACTAATATTTATGAAAATAGTCCAGAAAGAAACGCGCCCAAGTGGCACGTTTGAATCGACGTTCAACCATCGACATCATTACGAGATGCACAGATTTCGCATGGGAAAGCGGCAACCACCATCCAATCCAGTCCGTGTCGGTCAGTCCCGGTGAGATTATGCGCCCGCCATGGGACGGCAATTGAATAGAGATTAATTGGCAAAATAGTTCCCAACCGTCTCGGTCCCAGTACGCCACGATGTGTATCGGCCACGGCTCCACATATTTGTCAAATGACACACCGGAACTCGAACTCGTATGCCTCGGGGCGATTCAATTTGATTGAAACTGAATCGGTCATGAGGCGACCATCGTTGGCGGCCTTGAGGGACAGACCATAAGGTGGCCCAAACGGTACTCCGAAGACCAAGCAGAACATGAGCCGACGGGGGAAAAAAATAGTGCAACCCAAAAGAAGTCTGCTTCACTCCCAAGATACCACCCAACCCCAAGAAGAATAATCGCCGGCCATTAGGGCGTCATCTCCAGCCATTGTTTATCGTTAATCAGATTCCGAACGGGGCACCGGCCCGAGATTTGCCGCACATCTAGCCGAGATTGCGAAATTATCATGCAACATTCGACTAATTCTGCTGACCGTGCCGGCGGGACCCTGGCCTGGCCGGCGGTTGATTTATATGCTTCGCAATGGATTAGAGCAATGGATTATGTTTTCAGAATGTGGCCGTGTGATTATTTGGCAAGAGAGTTGGCAAATTTAAGGACGCCAGCCCGTCTCGGACCGTGTGTTGTCAAAGGTAATTTATAAAGATTGGTCTCACGGAACTCATTCCGGGAGCGAGAGTCGAGTCGGAACAGTCAACCGAACGGGGTTTAAAGAACAATTTGCTCCACAATTTGCTGCCCTCTTCATTTGATCACCGTTAGCGCTTTCCGAAAACCTCTCCAAGAACAGTATTTTGCTTTCCGTTCGTACTCTGTCAAGTTAAGATAATGTGCACCCTTCCTTCCTTCGTGGCATCGTCCTTTTTGTAACGTCCATTGCAACGGTACTGTTGCCATCACAAACAAACCGATTGCTTAACTCTTTCCATCAACCTGAGGACTGCCACGCAGCAGTGGGCAGGCCAAGATAACCCGAAAGCCCCAAAATCCACAAACAAATCCATTGACCAAACTTTGTCCAGTTAATCGGTTGCCCTGCGCGTCCTGTGGTCCATTTCCTCACTTCAGCTGCCAGGGGCCAGGGCTGCTGAGATAATTTTACTCCGGGCATGTTCAGTCCAACTCGAAGGCAGCTGGAACTCCGACCACTCCGGGAGGTCATCTGTAAGCCGACAAAAAACCCGAAACCCGTTGTCGGGAAAATGGAGAAAGAATCACCGAAATACGAAAACCGTTCGCCGCCAGAAAACTCGGTAAACGCCACTTGACACTGGTGCTCCATCTCCTTATCGGTCACGTGTCTTTATCTGTGTCCGTGTGGGCATGTGTGGGTGCCTTGTTTTCATCGTCCCGGCAGCAAATTTGGTGTCCCGTGGCGGAACGCTTCATTTGGGCGCATCTACACTAACACCATTGGACGAATGTATTGGAGCAGGCGGCTGTTAGGAACATTCCGGAGCTGTTTCGACATTTATTTGAAGAATTTGGATAAGAGTCCGAAATAAACTGGAATACCATGTAGCCTTTTGAAGGCAACTTAGCCAATCTCACGGTGTCATAGTTGTTTTATTTTATCTAGCACAGCTTTTATGTGGGGTTAGACATGGCGTTTAACGAGAATGAACGAGACGAGAATTTTTCATGAAAGAGCAAACCTGGTAACTTAGACCTTTCTCAAAAACGACGTTAAATAAGACATCAAGAGGACAAGGCCGGCCAACATGGTGCATGTTTGTCATAATTCTTTTTCCACAATGTAAAGTTTACAGTACAAAAGTATCGGAATCAACCAGCAACAGCGAAAGGCAATACTTGTTGGTGACTTTATAAAGACCGCGAAACTGATCATGATTATCCAACAATCCTATAAATTATTTCATTAGATCGATCAACAAACCATACTCAAATGTAGCAGGATTCAAACTGTACGTATGAGCAAAACACTAACAAATAAACAAGTTTCAACTGCAATTTGGCTAAGTCCGCCTGAGACCCGAGAAGAAAACTGTTGTCAATACATTGTTAAGAATAATTGATAATGAAGATTGATTTACCCCCACTATTTAGCAGTAAAGTTATGTTTATTTTTATTCCAAAATTCAGTTTTTGGGCGTATGCCTGGGATATGTACAACACACACACACTAAGGTTTTATTGATACCTTTTTTTTCCTCAATTGATTTTTAGTATGTTGAAAGTAGTTCAATTCCGAAACCATCCCCTTGCTGCCTTCATCCGAGAGACTCCAGCGGTACCCAAAAAGGGCAATACTTTCAACTGCTAGTGCACGTCCTTCCCGTGCCGATCGAAAGCCTTTTGAAGTCCGGTCCGATTCTGGAAAGCGAACCGAAAAAAACCACACTGTTCCCCGGGATGGGAAAACTTTGTGCACCGAGTGTCAATCGAGCAAATGGAATAAATGAATGGATTGCAATTTCAGCAAAAACCCTGCCCGGGTTTCGAAATCGGTTCTCATGGCGCACAGCATGACGACGACGACGACGACGACGACAGCTGCAGCATTGTTGCGCTCACGGGGACCCACCCACACACACACACACTCACAGTGTGGGGTGCCCCCAAAACTACACAAACACGCTCGGCGGTTAGTGGCATTTGGTTTGTTTCGATTTGTGATGCTACCCAGCCACCCACCCAGCCCACCGATCAGGCTGAAGGCAAATGCTCGTGGAAAATGGGAAAATAATGCCTTCCCTTCCTGGCCACACCTGGCGTCCGGCCGCCGTACCCGTAGCTTGTTTCAGGCTTTTTTTCACCCCGGAACTCGGATTGGCCTGCGCTCCGGTCCTCCTGGCCCTTGCTCCTTGGACTCATTTTCCAATCTGGCAAGCAATTGAAACTCTACCAAATGCTTCCCGGGCACACAAAGACAGCCGGGATAGAAGGGCAGAAATCCATTACCAGCCGGATGCCGGGTCCAGATCCGCTTCAAGTTCCACGGACCGCCCGAGCCTCCCACCGACGGTGTAACTCTTTAATCCTGCAATATCTTGAGAGTCTTCGATTGTACCCCGCTGCTGCGGCTGCTGGTGTGCCAGACTTTGTGGGGCATTTCACTCCTTACCCAGCGTCCTGCGGTCCTTCAAAGGGAGCGTACTTTGTCCGGGGTACTCAGTCCAGGGTTGCGAAGGAGTTTCAAATTGTTTCGGCAGTCGGCAAGCGTCAGAAGCTTATCTCCTTGCTTACCTGGTCGCCCGGGCTGAATGTGTACGAAATGTGCACTTTTTAGTAGTAGTAAACCGGCTGAAGTGGGTCCAAAAAGTTGACGGTGGTGAGTGGTAGGAACTGGAGAGCGAACGGTCCAGTTGGTTCTCGGAGCGAGAGCGAGAAAGTGCACTGTTGAGAAACCGGCCAGCCGGATGAAGAACTGGTCTCACCAGAACCATTTACTAATTCTTATGCACCGGCAACAGCTAGCCAGCACGGTCGGCACTCCAGACGATAAAACAACTTTTTCATTAACTTCCATTCGCTGGGATTTGGCACTCTACGAGGGGTTCCCTGAGTGGCATATCTAAGCAATAGCTCTGGAGTAAAGCTCTGGTCACACTTCACCTCAAATCTGGCTACCGAAGGCAGAGAGAGCAGAGGGCAATCAACTCATCCACCTGAAGATGGCGAGAGGAGATGGGATTAAAATGATGATGATGCTTCAAACACGGAACACTGGCTCTCGTTTGTGGAACCGTAAAGGTGAATGGCATGGCACAGCGAAACCTCTGGAGAGAGAGACCCACCGTGGTGATACGACTGCATAGTGGCATTCCGGAAACGGAACAGAATTCGTTTCCGGTGTTCCGGCACCGAACGGAATGATAAAGCAAACAACAGGCTGTCGTACGGTAATTTGCAGTCCTTTTCGAGTAGCGACCAAGAAGAAAAAAACGTCAGTCAGGACATCATGCCGGGGAAGCATAAAATCGTGTTAATGTCGATTTCCGAACCGAGCCGTTGGTTGGTTCACAATTAGTTCACACTACGAAGGTACAGCGCGGGACGGGAGCTACATTTTATGCAAATGTCACCGCCGTTGTCGGTCAGTCCCGGCCAGCAGCTCGCATCGCAGCTCATGTCCCCCGCGGTCGCGGTCGGACACACGATCGGAAAAGGCGTGGAATTAAAATGTGAAAAATTCAGCACGAACAGAAAAAGGACACCCCCGGCCCGTGGGGGATCTGAGGGTTTTTGTGCGTGTTGGAAAATTTTGAATATTTTGCGGTCGTTCCGAGCAACGCCGCCGCTCCATTCCTGGAATCCGGGGTGCGGTTTGGGTGCGTGTTTGGTTTTTTTTTTTTTTTGCTTTGGTTCCTTCCTGTTGGGTTATGAGTTAGATTTTTCGGCGGTTTTTTTCCCCGGTTATCGTTTTTGAGTTCTATCTCCCTCTGGTGTGTGGATCCTTCTGACACAATCGGGCAGATGTGATGACGTACTTGCTGCTGCTCACCTCCTTCGGATGTGACACAAGCAACAAGGCTCGACTTTTTTCGAGCTTTTTTTCCCGCTACTCCTGTTATTGTTATCCGTCAGCTTCGGAGCTCTGACAGTCCTGGAGCTTCAACTGCGAGCAACGACTCAAAACTCAGTAAACACTCGCGGCGCGGCGCGACAGACGACGGTTGTTGACGGATCGACGGAGAGGTCGGCCAAACCCCACCGCACACACACACACACACACGCTAGGGCGGGCGAAATGGTGTGTTCTTATTTTTTCAACACCCACCAAAAATGGCCACGGTTTCATGGTGCCTTTCGTACTTTGTTTTCTTTTCATTGGGGACCGCGCGCAGAGTCTCGCGGCTGATGAATTATGCACGATATGTGCTCTCATCAAGCCGAAACGACAGCGTTCTATTATTCCGCCGGTGGTCGATGGCAACATGGCCGCCGAACGCGATGCTGCGCGAAACCGGATTGTGTTCTGGTGTGAGGAGCTTGTGCAGGGTATTGTTGGGTCGCTTCCATGCGTCCCGACCGACCGGCCAGCTGCTTGTCGGAAGGATGTTTTGTATGCGCGTCTTCCTTCGGATAGATACCAGTCAGAAGTTTTCCTCTAGGGCATTTAATTTTAATTCCCAGCCCTAGGTTCTCTGTTGACCGAGACAGCTTTTTGCATATAGGAAATATGATGTTACATTCTAGACTAAAGTTCGAGGTAAACTAAAGATTTGAACGAGGTTCAAATTACGAGGCATTGATCAAATGCGACTACATTACGATTTTCACATCCCGAAGCTATCGAGTCCCGACAATAGATCCGATCGATTGAAAGAGACTTCAACAAGCTAAAGATCTCACTACTTTCAAGCACCTTCGTGTGCCCTTGTGTGTCACCGTGTTGTGTTGGGGCGATAAATGGTTCTGGAAGATTTTCCCCATTTTGCAATCCTCAATTTCTCCTCCTGGGGAGTTCCACAGAAGAAAGGGCTTCCTTCGGCGAACGCTCACACGCTCCTATCTTGGAGAGCAGTGCACCAACTAAACCTTACGGAAGCGCTCGTTTCGTGCCGTCCCAGAGTTCGTGCTGTGCAGAATGCTTGCCGGATGCTTGCCGGAAAATGTATAAATAAAAACACCCAAAAACGCCAGGTAATTTCGTTGCCGAAACGAAATCGTTCACGTTCGCGATTGGATTGGATCGCAGCATTTTCCGGTGCGCCACTGCGAAAGGAAGGCATCATTTTTCCAACTGTCAACTCCAACTCACGTAGCGGCTCCCGGCCAAATCCTTCGCAGCTCGACGACTACGCGTGGATGAATATTTCATTTCCGTGATTCGGGAAGCGGGACGCAACACCAAAAAAATACGAAAAACACCCGGAAGAAGGAATTCAAGCACATCGCGTTCGTGCGTTTTTGCCGCGAAGCCGGCTTGTTAGAGAAGGTGGCCAACTTACGGTGAGCCCAGCCCGTTTACCGATTCACTGCACGCATGGTGTGATAATGAATTACTTCTTATGCAAAAGATTCTCGCTTTCGTCGCGCGAGGCTCGATTGGCAAGCCATTTACTAAAGAGGGCTTAGCATCGCCGCTGAAGTCGCTAAGCGACTGGAACCGAAATCAGCGCTGTACACGTTTCATTTGCCGGATGGGTAAATGAAGTTATTTTACACCCTCCAGAAAAACCGAAACCGGTGACTGATTGTGAGCCATTCACTTTAACACGTGTTACAACTGCATGTGTTTTGGTTGCGAAAATTCTCCTCCTAACGCGATGGGCTTCTTTAACCTTTTCTCTAATTAACGTGCTGCTGTTAACTTCTTTCCGCTTCTAGACTAGACTAACAAGACTTTAATGTTTCGCTTCCATCCCGCTTTGCTTATGCATTGAATTTTGCCAAACTCACGAGAAGTTAGTCGCCGGAAGTGGGCTGAGGATGAAAAGTTCTACACCGACCAGCAAAAAAATGGTGCAAAGCCAACCCACCGACCGCTCCGAGTGAACCACATTCTGCGCTGCGGTTTCTCTGCAACGTTGCAATCGCTCCCCAGGAACTGCATCCGTTATCCGCTCGGCAGTAGCCTTTTTTCCCGGATAAGCCAATCCCCGGCCAGCAGGCCACGGCACCCGGTTCCGGATCATAAAGCGGTCCTTTATTTTCACTTATCCTCTCTATTAAGGGGGCTGTTTACCGACAAAGCACGAAGCATAATCGTTCCGAGCACCCACATCCAAACAATTCCACCCATGTTGGGGTTTCGAGGTAATATTTTTCGTTGCTTCACACAACTTTTGGGGAGATTCAATTTTGAGGCTAGGATCCGAAACTATCTGCACCAATCTGGCTCATTGTTGCCTGCCCCTGCCCAGTAGTTTGTTTCAGCAGTGGTTTTAAAGTAGTTTCGTTTGGCGTGTGGCGGTCTCCGCGCTGCCAATGCTCATTGTTTGCTACGATTTATGATTAACGTCCGCCGGGTACGGCTAAACTGAGACACATCGTTATTTGCAGTCCGCCAAACATCCACTAATAGATTCCACGTCGCTGAGCCCGATCGGGCGTCAAGATAAACTCGAACTTGAAGCATTCAAGCGAGTGCTGCACGTGCTGCCGGAAGATTTGCTCACGGTGCCTCGAGTTTATGGCCGGGCGTCTTCCGATTAAAGGTATTGCATTATATTGTTCTTTTCTGCTCGCTGGAACGGGGGGAGAGCAGTAAAACCCGGTGCACTTGGGGTACACCGACATCAATGTAGCTCCGGTCCTGTAGGTCCCCTTGCGCTGCTTGACCATCCGTGGCTTGGCACCTTCCTTTGTGGTCGGGGTCGGGGCCAGGACCACCCGCTCGCCCGGTGCGCAATAGAAAAAGCCTTTTTATCGCCCGTACGTGGTCGGTCGACTTTCGCGAAGGCTGTAAAATGTTTACTGCTCCGCGAGCACCATCCACCGGTGGAAGGTGTTCCGTGGTTTTCGGTTCGCCGAACAGCACATGACCCGTGACGTGCGAGAAAATGCTTTCGTACGACTCACGGCTCGTGTCTTTTGGGTTGCGAGTATCACAGCAAGAAATGACCACAGCCGTCTACAGCCGGTGCGAGGAAGTTCCATCAGCCGCTCAATGATCCGTGACCGTGCCCCATTGTGACGGACAAAAAGGGGAACAAAATGGCGAACAACTTGGTGGCGGTAATATCTGTTCCTAGGCTGATCAATATTAATTTATAGAGCGTCAATAGAAAAAAGGACTTCCCAATAATCGTCGCAACGTAATAAAATTAACAGCCACCAAGGGTTTGATAGGTGTTCTCAAACATAAAAAAGGGGCTACTTATGCAACGGATTTATGATTTTGATAGGCAAATCCGACGCCACCGGGGACCGTGTACCTTTCTTTCTCTCCGTTACCGTTGTTGGACCCATTCCTCGACATTGAAAGCAGTTCCATGTTCGGGCGTCCTTCAGTAAACAATTAAAACACTATTCCCTAGCCCCACTCAAGATAGCAGCGGCCATCGGAGAAGCACTTTAGTGTCTAGTGGGCCGAAGACCAACCGAAAAAAGCTTGGTGCCAAAATGTGGCTCGGTGCTGCAATCGGTGTCAGCAAGCGTCACGCCCAAGCCGAGAGCACCGAGAGGTCGCCCGCACGGCACCCGGAACGCGTTTCGCTTATGAAGTCATTTTAAAGCCCTACAGCCCTGTTGGGGCCAGCGCAACCCGGGGCCAGCGCAACCGAGGGCCCGACCACGGTGCCAACGATATATCGCAGGACACTTGAAACCATCTGCCGTCCCATTATTGTCCGATTTATGCGATGGTTCCTCATTAACCGGGGCGAGCTAACGAGCCATCGGGGGGTCGTTTGCTGGGGCGATGGGTACACGATCCCACTCGCCACCTACCCCCGGCTAACCACGCATCGCACCGTAACCGGGAAGCAGGAGTGCACCGCCCATTGTGCCGCGAATCCCGATTGGGCCACTGGGCGGAACGAAAGTAGTCCGGCGCCACAGGAAAAAAACCCGCCAACTACGGCTCAAAGCACGGCTCTTCCCTTTGACAGGGATTCCAGGGAGCACCCGAAAGGCTGGAAGTCCGCGCGACCGCGGAAGTGCGTGCGGAATGTACCAACATTAACCAAACCGACAAAAATGTCCCCATCGACGTACACAGTGCTCAAGTGGTGCTCCCGGTTACGAGGCAGTGGTCCTTCGGTGGGGCCGGCAACGAGCAACCAAAATAAAGGTCAAACCCAAGCAAATCCGGAATCGAGATAAATTAAATCCCATTTAAAAAATAAATTGCTTCACAACATAATTATATCAACACACTCGAGCGTCCAGCCTGTGTCCTGCCCTTTCCGAAGGGCATCCGAAGTCCGTCTCGCTGACGGGATTCGGTGAATGCAAAAGGTTCGGATTAAGAGTGCGATGAAACGAGGCGTAAACAACTAGAGTGAGAGTGAGCGAGAGCGTTAAGGCTCTTTGAATTGGTTTCTCGAAATTACGGCCAGAAAAAAACCAGGATAAATCCGTGCTGCAAATTTGGGATTTACGTCATAGCTCTCTCTCTATCTCCCTCGCTATCTCTTTATCTCCACCATTTGATTGATTGTGCTAACTCTATTGAATATCGATAGCAGCGAGTTGTTAACAGTTTGTGAATTTTATGCTGTGCATTAACACACCCAGGCTTAATGCAATAAAATCATCACGTGGTTTCCGGTTTTAAACTGGAAAACTAACTTAAAATAATAGAAAAGCAATCCGAAGTAATGGCTAATCAACCGGTGCATTATCTGGCCGTTATTTATAATGCACGTTTGATGCATTTTCCTGCGTTTCACAAAAGAACTGGTTAGTAAATGGCTTAATAATTTATTCGTTTAATATTTTTTGTTTTTTTGTGAAATTTTTGTGTGCAACCATTAGTGGCGTTAGCGGAAATGATGAACCGAAACCATTTTTCATTGGCCATTGGTGGTGTTACTTGTTTTTCGCCATCATGTTCGGCCATCCCATCAGTGCAGTCCATTACGCCGCTCTGCGTCCCCTAGAACCGGTACCAGTTCCCGGGGACCATTCATTAAATTGATTACTTTTCATCGCCAACCATGCGCCTCCATTGGCCGGATGAGCACAAAAATGTCCTTCCGCACGATTGAATCCTTCCGCCAGCCAGCTACCGCTGATTGTTCACCACGCAGGTAAGCGGGATACCCGGGCTTCCGTTGTCCACCGACCTTCCCCCACGGTGCGACACCCGGCAACCGCAAGCGCCACCCCTACCCAGCGGTTCTCCGCCTCTCCTGGTCCTTCTATGTTGAGGGTTCTATGTTGAGCTTGGGTTGGCTTTTTAATGGATTGCAACCACCGCGTAACGCCCATCCAGCAGTGGCATTTGTTGCTGCCGGCTGCCCGTGTTGATGTTGTTGGCCGGAGCTTTATTAGTACTGTGTTTTTTAAACTCTCTCCCAATTCACCCCGCACACCCCGACAACTCACCGGATCCGGTCCCGTCTCGGGGCAATCACTTCGGCGACCATTAACGCCGTTCGGATGATGATGCTGGACGTTTAGGTTCGCTTCGCGCTACTGACGCCGCAGTAAGGTCGTGAAATGAGGTCGATAGTTGTAACATTTTTTTCTCCTACCGGTCCCCGTCCTTTCTCTCCGGTCTGTGCGCCTCGCATGCGCCGATTGATGGTGCCCCCCTGCGGTTTGGTTGGTTATCTGCATGATCAGTCCGCCACCACGATACGTACGGACGATAAGCGGATAGATGTGGAATTCGGAAACTGCATCAGTGTGTGGCCCGTGTGGTTTGCTGCCTGCGGTACGTTGTTGTTATTGTTTCCGTTGTTGCCACTGGATGCTGTTGCCGCTGACCGCAACATTACCACGCGGTGTGACACCGATCGCCGGATTGAAGCTAATCACTTTAGGATGGAGTGAAATATTGATTATTCCTGCCACCGCGGGTGCAGCATTATTTATAGGTTCAATGTGCGACGACCAATTGCTCGGATCCATTGTTTTAAAGGCGCCATTGACATTGTAGTCAATGGTTCAATACAACTTACAAAAGCGTGCTGAATGCCATATGTTAATCTGCGTGCAATTGCTGGGCAAATGCTTTTCCAACAGTTTTTGCTCACCTAGGTCAAAGTATGAATCATAGCCACTATAATTCTGTATCAGAAAGACAAAGCCTGGCTTCAGCTGTTTAATCAATTAATAGTTCTGCATTCATGTCTTCAGAAAACTTAATAATAAAATTCAAAACGAGTAACACAGTTACGAATTCCAATGCATTATTTCGTATTCATGATGAAACTGCTTAGAAAGTGCCTTATCGCTTCCTGTCGGAATCAATCTGGTTGACAACAAAACACTAATCACGGCGAAGCTGTATGAAAAATCCGAACTATTTTCTGAATGCCGCTACGGACCATTATAAATGGTCGTTGATTGTATTGAGATGGGAGCTATGTGACCCTTCCGCCGTTGGTTCCCCCCGCAAAGCTTATCCTGCATTTTCTGCATCTGTAATCCCTGCTCTCGGTGGAGGCTCACGATCGGATGTTCGGTTGTTCTGTGCCCTTGCCTGCCTGTGTATCGTTAGTCTAGCGGCCGCAGCGAGTCGGGAAGTGAACTGCACAAGTAAAGATGGCAGATGGCACAGAACAGGGCCTGAGAAAAATGGCACCCACCTGGGTTGGGTTTTCGGGCCACTTGCGGGTGTGTTTCGGTGATTTTCCAGCTCCAGGGCACCGGACGGACCAACCGATGGCGAACAGACACCGTGGCACCGATGCGATATGCTTGCTGATCATCCCCCTCTGATTGGCAGGGAGGCTCGGCGGCGGTGCAGAAAGTGAATAAAGGAAGCGCACATTAAAAAATGGCCGGCGGGAAAACGGGAAGGAAAATCAACAACTCCCCCACGCGCCGCCCGGTCCATAATGGGCCGAAGACCGAAGTCGAGGCGGGCAGCTCAGTAATCAGTTTGTGCCGTTTTTTCCCCCCGGTGTCTGCTCCCTCGCTTTTCTTATGCTCTTTATGTGTGCAGCCATTTGTGCCGGCTTAGTGCACAGTTTGCATACAGATGGCTCGGTCGCGCCTCCGCCACTCCGCGGCATCGATGCGCTTTTTTGCTATTCTGCTGCACTACTAACGCGAAAAAGATGAAGACCTCATCATGAAGACGGCCGCAAATGCTTCACCTCCACAAGCGATCCCCGCCACCGCCGCCTGCAGTCGATGGGACGGACGGATCATGGGCTGCGCTGTGTTTGTTTGTGCAGCCAGGTTTTCTTTTTATGCTTCATCCATCGGTTTAGCCGTGGCAACAAGTGTTCGTGGGCGCCCCATGGGTGGTGGCCTCTTTGTTACACACAAAGATGATGCTGCTGCTGGCTGCCCCTCAATCGGTGCTTTTAAATTAGATCAGCTGCCGCGGTGCCGCGATGCAGTTATGCTGGCCGCGGCCTGAATGCTGCAGGGCTGCAGGTCGCGCCGCAGTGATTTACCGAGCATAACTCCTGGATAGCAAATTGGGCGGCAATTTGCCGTAATCCGTCCCCGCTCCGGAGCCGCAGCCTTCGATCCGGTGGACCGAGAAAATGATGAGGAAAACTAATGCAAGATGCTGGCCGCTACATTCCATTAATCAGCCACGGTTACCATTTTTCCTTTGTTTCTGCGATTTTTTTCTTGCTAATATCGAGATTCTTTGGTCGCGGTCGCGCTATCTACAGCGGCAGGCAAGTGCACCATAACCGGAACAAGCACTATTGTGGTCGTGGTCTGGCAAAGAGCTTGGCTCGGCTTGCTCTACTTAAGCCGTCCCTCAAGATGAAGGGTCCTTTAGCAACGAGGAACTCTAGTTTGTTCAATTAAGTCCGGTACCATAAAGATGACGACCGTGAGTGGTCACCGAGACTAGAGGAAAAACCACGGTTTGCTGATCAGAGCATTGGAGCAAAATGGTGCAGGTGAAAGTGTCCATAGTTTTTGCCTCTCGTCACGGAGGCGTGAGTCTCACGTGACTCCACCAGGCAATGTTGGCAAATAGATTAAGGAATTCCACTAAATCTATATTTTTCCTACTCAATGATGAATGATCGGTCAATGGAATGTTTTAGTGAGATTCTCATTCATTCATAATTGGTTGCCATTCTCCGGAAAGATTTTGCGACATTGTACGAAAACATGCGCTTTTTTATGATAACTCAACTGACAAACGCACTTTACTGTCGATTACACACATTATCCATCGCTATCGACCACTCGCAAGTAGCCCTACGTGTGGGCCAAAAATGCGTTAAATCATGACTTTTCTTATACCCTACACAAACGATAAAGAAACGCGCCCACTGTCGGCTGCAAATCGAGTGGAAACTGATTCATATTTAGCGTATGAATAAATCACCTGTCAACATGGAAGTGCCAGTGCCTACGCAATCTCTCGACGCCAGCCCCTGCCAGCAACGTGCGAGCTGGCAGTCGGTCGATCATGGTCCTGACTTAACGGAACGTGACATACGCTCCTGCGCGGCAAGCATCGTCTAATGTCATCGATGTGTAATAATCTCTTTCCAAGCCACGGGTCGGCATGTGGGAAGCACTGCGGGGAAAAAAAACCGTCGCTACTCCCCCCACGAACCCGCGAACGAGGACGATGGTACGATGTTCGTCCATTTTCAACACGCTCACCTTTATGGCCCCGCACCAAAGTACCGCTTTTAAGGATTAACAAAATACATGGCCGCAATTCGTGAGGTGCTCTTCAAGGTGCTGCCACTATGTGTATGTTTTGGTCAGAAACGTTCGAAAGCATCCATCGATGACCATTACACACACAAACACACACACACTGACATTACGAGAATGCATCGAGCACGGCAGGCACACTGCACCAGGCACTATCAGGCTTACGATGTGTAACCGTCGCCGCCGTGTGTAGTTGTATTTTATTTCATTAATACACTCTGTCAACTTTCTATAGCCGCACCCACGTTTTTAACGTATCTTCCAAACGGTCTATCCGATTCAACTTCTGCTTTTGGGACTTTTTTAAGTATGCAAAATTATGAATAAACCCTTTTGGTTGGATTGAAGTTTCATGATTTCTAGCTTTTTATCGACCAAAAACGATATAGGCACTGTCAACTTTCTATAGCCGCACTTCGAGTTTTGCTTCCGAGAGTAGTTTTCATAACGAGTTTTGCAAGTGAATTACTTAAATATGTCAAAAGGAAGTGTTCTAAGTGGAAAAGAAAAAGGATTGATAGAGGCAAATAGTCTGGAGGGTATTGCTATTCGAGAAATGGCTCGAAGAGTAAAGAGATCCAATAAAGTGATCGGTAATTAGTTAAAGGATCCTAAACGGTATGCAACTGTGCAATGTACTCCGAAAAAAATCAAGATGTCGATGAGAACCAACTGGAACATTGTTAAATTGGCGTCAAATTCGACAATATCGCTATCAAAAATCAAATCTACACTGGATCTGCTAGAGAACAGGGAAGCTTTCCGCAAGGTTTTGCAAAACAGCCCGAATATAACTCGAGCAAAAATGACCAGGGGGCCAGATCTAAGCCTACTACACAAATAAAAACGTGTAGAAATTGGTAACCTGAACATGGAACGTCGGTGGGACATGGTATCTTTGGGTTTTCTTCTGTTTTTTCAAGAGCATATTTTGTATCAAAAGAACCGATTCCGCTTTCTGGTTTTTTCGTGTAGGTGATCTTTTCTGATGAAAAAAAGGTTAATTTGGATGGGCTTGATGGTCTAACAGACTACTGGCATGATTTCCGCTAAGATCCGAAGTACTTCTCCACCCGTAACTTTGGAGAAGGATCTCTGATGCTGTGGCTTGGGTTTTGCTCTGCGGGCAAGCTCAATCTGGCTTTTACATCTTGTAAAATGGCCTCTAACGATTACATCCAGATTCTAGAAGATGGTCTGATCCCGTTTACAGCTGCCAACATCCGAAAAAATTGGGTTTTCAACAAGATAATGCTAGCATTCACACCAGTTCGATAACTCGAACATGGTTTGCTACCCATAAAATCGATTTGCTTGGGTGGCCAGTGCGAAGTCCGGATCTAAATTCAGTTGAAAATGTCTGAGAATAATGGTTAGACAAATTTAAGCGGATAAGAAGCAATTCAGCTCTATTAATGAGCTTAAAGCATCCATTTTGGAAGCTTGGAAACATATGGACCGAAAAATATTGAAAAAACTGGTTAACAGTATGACAAACAGAATTTTCCAAGTAATTCAGCGATCAGGGAAGCCAACTGACTATTAATCCTCATAATAAATACTGAGACTTAAAAAAAATCCATGCATATTGATAATTTTATTAGGTGCGGCTATAGAAAGTTGACAGTGCTTATATCGTATTTGGTCGATAAAAAGCTAGAAATCATAAAACTTCAATCCAACCAAAAGGGTTTATTCATAATTTTGCTTACTTAAAAAAGTCCCAAAAGCAGAAGTTGAATCGGAAAGACGGTTTCGAAGATACGTTGAAAACGTGGGTGCGGCTATAGAAAGTTGACAGAGTGTATTTATTCGCAATAAATATAAAATGAAAAATCTCTCGCAACGTGCTCGGCACCACCGCCGGCAATGGATCGATTCGGACCGAAGGACACGCAACGCAAATCGAAATCCCGGCACCATTGGGTCTACAACATTTTCTCTCGCCACACAGACACGGGCAGGATGTATGTCTTGTTGCGCGTTTATCAGCGCGGAGTGGAGGAATGATTGGAGGAAACCCCACTCGGATGCTCGAAAGCATGACCCGGACTGTTGGTCGATCGACGATAGTCGTGCCGGTCGCTTGGTGGCCGGCAGTGGTTAACGGAGCCGTTATCAACTAGCGGCCAGCGGCTTCACCTTTCCGAGGCCGAACCCAAACAGCTGGCCAGTTCAACAAACGAGCCTGGAACGTGTCCTTTTTTTGTGTCCCGTTTTGCAGGATGCCGTTAGCCACCGCGAGAGTGACCCGGGGAACCCGAATTGATGGCATAAATTGTGTGTTCGAAAGGACGCGAAACAAAACACAAATAAATCCCTCGGTAAACCCCGGGCTCCGGTCATGTGATCCTGTTGTACCCTTGATGGCCAAGACTAGGGAGCTATATTTTAATGTTTTTTCTCTGCTATGCTTCCAATGTGAAGGTCCCTATTGAATGAAACATGAAAAACTGAATCAAAGGTTCGGGTTTTGGTATAATTTATTATGTTTATTAAAACTGCTTACCAAAAAAGCAACTTACTATTTATTTGAAACCCGAAAAAGTTATTCCAAAATATTTTTATAAATATATCAATTTTGGGACACTAACATGCTAACGTGTTATTTATGCTCCACTGTTATCAAGCTTTGCAACATGCTGCTGCACAAGTATTGCAGAACTTCACTCCAAATTGCCACTTTGCACCGGAGCTCGGAAAGCATTTGCTATTAAAACACGTTCCTCACGAAGGGGCACCAAATAGAAATAATAAAAGCCAATTACGCGAACTTCGTTACAAATTTTGCCGATAGCGCAGTTACCGATAATGTGAAGCGTGCCGTTCGGGAAATCTCGGTTTCCCTGATCAATCGACTCATCCGCGGGATCAGCGCTGCAGCAGCAACAGCCGCCGATTGGCCGCCGATGCCCGAGCACGCTCTATCGTCGGGATGCACTTCCGGCTGCATCCCCCCGGATGGGTGAGGATGAAAAAGCGCATTTTGTTTAGTCACGTAAATCGCGCCCCACCGAAGTGCAATGGGATGGGCACTGCATTTAGTCGGTCGCCGAGCTAGCCTTGCTGATGCCTCATCGATCGAATCCACTGCGCTCCATCTGGCTGATGTTAGGATTTAGGATACGCCATAGATTTTCTTTATCGACGAATATCACGCTCAAAACGCATTTCCTCTACCAGTGAATGATGGAAAGTTGTTAGTGAAATATTTTGCAAACTCATTCCAGCATGGTCATGTGCTTTGTCGATTGCCCGAACCGTGCTGAGAGTTGTATCATAGTTCGAAATATTATTATTTTTACATCCGCCGTCCTATGTTTTTTGTCCCAAACTGCCCGTGGTGTTCTGGTGTTCCAATCCCTGCACATCCATAATTGTGATAATCAATTTTAGCACAACGACTACGACACTCCGCGAGCGGATAAGCCTTCGTAATCGGACGGTTAGCTTCCGGACTTTCATTTCGCGTGATGTTAGTGTAACCCTATTTCAAGTGGACACTCTCCGGACGCTGTCCGAATGCACCACCGCATCTGCATCGGAACTGCAACTGAAACTCCCAATGGTACCACCGCTGGTCGTGATCGTGAAATTTTATTGATAAATTATTGCAATCGTGCGAAAAACGCGTCCAGCTGTAGCCAACAGGCTACCAGCAGCAGCTGTTGTCGGCGAGAGAAAAAAGCAAAAACTCCATCGCTTTTTTGTGGCCAAAACTACATATGGTATGCCGGAAACGGAATGCAGCGTTATTTATGGTAGCGAGCACTCGCGCTGCGGTTATTAATTAGGACCTCGGCAGGGCTCAGCCAATAAATTGTGAAAAATTTGTTGAAAAAAACCCACAGCGAACCTAGCGTCAGCAGCATTCTGACAAAACATAAATATGTTCAATTCTAATTCAATTTGTTTGCTTCGTTTCGTTTTTTTTGTCTCTCAACAGGTAACTGACTTTTGGTGTTGCAGAATATCGAACTCACGGTATGGGACCCGGCACCCCCAGCGTAATGTATCCAGCTATGGGGAAAACCGAGCATTTCAGGATTTGGGAAAACAATTTATGTTCTAGGTGAACCGTTAAATAATCGTCCATCGGTTGCTGCCGACAGATGTGTTTGATGTGTGTTTCTAAGCTGAACTAAATTTCACACGCAACATGTATTGCGACCATAAATCACTCGCGCCATTGTTAGAGACACACGATTCGCGTCACGTGGGTCAAAAGGGGGGAGCCACAAATGAAATGCAGCTCAGCTGAATGCACCTGATCAGCATTACATGCAGCCGGTCGCCTAAGGTGCCAATAAGTAGATGATTATGAGCACATTACCAATCAATTGCAAAGCTCGCTGTTCGTGCGATGCTGTAAAATACGTTGTCAATTGTATCAAATGTGGACACCAGCACCAGCACAGTGGTGGTCAATTCGTTTCAGCACGTGCGAACTAAACTGACAACCTCCAAAAATTAGATTTATTTATTTAGAAGATTTAATGAAAGCATTTTTTAGGAACTAGGCTGATGAGGCTGTTTGTGGATACTATTTTACAACTTTATTTGGACCGATCCCATTAACTTAAATTTTATTCACTTTTATTTGCTGGCCCTACTATTTACTTATGGTTTATATAATTCTTTTGAGCAACATGCAACTTTCGACTATTTAAACAATTTGCAAACAAACATTTTCTGCTACACCACAACCGGGCCTTAGTCAAATGGGAAGGGCACTGTGTGTAAGTTGTTAGAATTCCGCTAGCGCCGTATCCTCGATTTTGCTAAATGTATGTGTGTTTGTGTGTGTGTGTCTGTGGTTTCCGCGGAAATGTTCCACCGCTTTTCAACGCAACGCAAACAGTGCTTGTTGACCTTCGCCTTCGCCATTCGTACGAACCCACTGATTGACCGCAAACAAGCGTATTACGCGAATAATTGCGGTTCCGTAATGTCAAACCCGGCGTCGGACCCGGTGAAGACGGCCACGCCCCGGCCGTTGGAATGATGGAATGAAATTAAATAAATTTCGACACCTCTGACCCGCTGACGCCACCTGCCAATGAGCGATGCTTAGCCGGAACGAGCTCCGGAAGCTGGTTGGCATTTCTGTGAAGAGGATTCGGCGCGAAGTTGCGCAACGCATACCTGGCCGGGTTAATGCGAACCGTTCATTACGGAGCCGAGCTCACGGTCGGCGAGAACATTCTCGATGCGAAGAAATGCCAACAGCAAACTGTTTGACCATATCGAGCTGGACCAGATTCTGCAACTCTGGTTGGCATTTCGTAGGCAGACGGTGGACGGGTGATGCTGCCGGAGCGATGTTCACCGGCCAAGATACAGATTACCATTAACTTATGATGCGGTTAGCCGACAGCGATGAGCATATTTCATTACCGGGCACCGGGCCAGATGCAAACGGTGTCACCACTAATCCGTGGTGCGCCTTAAATACTCCGGGCAGAGCGGTGCGTACGTCGCGGCCCCCGGTGCCATCTTCACACGACCCCAAAGGGCGTGATGATTCGATCATATTCTAATGATTTAGACGCGGTGCAACATTAAATTGATAGCTCGCAGTGGCCCGTTTTGCGGACCCAGTTGCGGTCATCCTTTGAAGTTTGTAACCATCCCGGGTCAATCGCCGACAGTAATTGATTGCCGGGGTGAGTCATCATTACACGCAAATCAGGCAACCCGGTGGGGCTCGAGCCGCGATTGCACCGCGAATGAAATATGTATCCTTCAGATCGAGTGCCAATTGAATTATCAATGCCAGAACCCCCGCGCAGGAAGTGACAGTCAGCGAACAGGAACCGGCCGCCGCCGGCCAGCATCGATTACGATCTCATATCGATTACGGTGCCGTTTTGAGTCAACTTCTCGGTCAGCACGATTAATTACGCGACACGGTTCCCAGCACGGCCCACGGGAGCCGAGAATGTCCGGTCATCTAATGGGATCATTACGGTGTGATAAATCCGAGCGACAAACCCAGTCGACCGGGCACCGAGGCCGAGGCAATTAATATTAAAGCGAAATGTGATGCTCCGCGTATCAATAACAGTTTATCCTCTTAAGCTACCGGATTGATGCATGTGCTTGTCGTTTATGTCGAGTGTTTTATCTCAACTGCAGCCACCGATTTGAGGGGACATGAATTCGGAGAATCGTAAGTACAAGATGATCCAGCTTCTACGATTAGCACGAGACACGGCACCCAATGTGTACCAAAACAAGAACTAACCTAAGCTTAAACAATCGAATGGCGCGTTCAAAATGCATGAAAATTCCCAATTAAAATGTTAGAACCCTGTTCGAGTTCTCACCCGCCAAACGGTGAAGTGCAATGCGTAATCGTTAGCCGGGAACACCGCAACTAACTGCATCAATCCCGATGAACCTCGAAATGTAATAATCGCCAGCTCCATGCCTACGGTATGCACCGCAAGCCCAATTTTGCTGCCTTAGAATAACACAATTACGGGGCACAGCCCATCGGACCGTGCACCGTAATGAAGTAAAATTATTTGTGGCATGCCACTTGCGCTGCCATTAGCCGCGTGGCTAAACACACCCGGTTATCTCCCGGATCCGGATTTCGCCCAACGGTCGCATAGCTGCCAGCGCGCTAGCACCGCCAAATATGTTGCCCATTTTTGTGCAAATGTAACCCCAAAACCAGAACGTGCAGACCGTGCGACCGTGTAACCGGTGTAACTGCTCACTAACCGGCGGGGTTCCATGTGGAACGGACGTGATCAAATTAACAGCTAATTTCGTCCTCGACGCGTGATTGGATGAGTGTACTTAGCGGACGCCAACATCTAACGGCCCAATATGCTATATGCTTCTTCTTTCGACTTTAAAGAAATAGAGCTCCACACTGTAGACGAATAAAGTTATCCTTCGTTCCGATCGCGCTGAACCGATTCGAATTTAAACACGTTCAATCCTCATCCGGCCAGCCCTCAAGCGAACTCGGTGGAGATGCTGGATGCTGGCGGCGGGGGAGCATGAAGTGTGAACATCGGGTGTCTAAATGCTGGACAAACGCATAACACTTTCGCACCCCGGCCTCGGTAACACCCGACACCGATCGGTGTCAGCATATGTCGCGCTCTTTTGGCGCGTATGACACGTGTCATATACGCGGCCAACACACACGGGGCATATAAAATTAAAACCTTGCACTTCGGGGGACTTCATTGTTCGCCGTGGCCGGCACACCTCGGGTTTGTGTAGCGTGCACTAAACGTGATGACAGCTTGTGTCCCCGGGTTCCGGTTTGATATTTGGAGCAGAGCAGAGCACAAGCATCCCTCGGGACCTCGGAAGCCGATTGTATGGATTGCACACGAAATATGGAATGAGCGTCAGCGGCCAGTGGCCCGTCTAGGCACTGGGCAGAGAGCATAGAACCTGAACCACATGGGCAGCCAAATATCGGTTGCATAAAACTGATAATCTGTAGCCGATGGTGGTTAAATGCAGAATCAACGTTCGTGTCATTTCCATCCGGCCGTTCGATTAGCTAGACTAAGCCGTGCCTTTGTTCCAACAGATAGACAACTCATCTGTTATCAAATATGGAAAAATGTGTACTTGGAGTAAAATTATAGGAATTAAATTCAATAAATGCGTCGAAAATTAGTACGAATTGGCTATGTAGAATTTGATCGGCTCAAAATGCACTTCAGGTAGAAGCGAAAATTACAGCATTCGCCTATATCTGAACGTCGCGACTAAAATTTACGACTGGCGATTCGACGAGAGCTCGTGAAGACTTCTTAGAAAACCAATTAGAAATACACAGTATCCATTAAGTACCGTAAGTCTGCCGGAAAATTATGTCAATTTCATTAACTTCCAACAAATCTCTCTCTTCTTATCGTAAGCTTCATACTCTAGTCAAGGCCACGGAAACGGAACGCCAGAATAATTAATGACCGTTCTGAGTAAGGCATAATCGTTTATCTGCATTTACGATTAACTTCGCTTACGGCAATGCACGAGGTCTTTGGTTGCGGCCTCATTAGCGTGATGTTTTGTTGGCCGAAATTTCGCGCAAAAGCAAATTGGTCAAAAATTGACCAATGTTGCGACCGATTCCGGGGCGACCCACGCAAATCGTTGGTAAAAATCAAATCGCATAAGCCAATCGATATGTCCCAGGAGGCTTCCCTAGTGGTGATTCGAGGGTTCAACGGATTCATCAACGGGTGGATTCAACATTTCTAAAATGCAAAATGCGGAGGATGATCAAACGGATTATAGTTTTGGCCACCTCGATCTTTCGAACAAGAGACCGATTCTGTGATGATCCAGCACGAGTACGAATATTGAAAGTAGTACAGTTGCCATCCTGGTTTGCACGGGTTACCTGCAGACCATTGAGCCTAAGCTGGATAAGAGGTGGAAAATTAAGGTAACTAACACACGTTGCTTCGAAGAAACATTAAGAAACTGTTGTTGTTGCCTTCTAACATAAATAGCAGAATGCCCCCCCAAAACGTACCAATGTTGCGCGAGTCGGAAACGTCGGAATGCACGAAACACAAACGGCACCATTGTTCGGTCCGTCCTCCGGGGCTCGTCCGATTGTTACCCATATTGATTGTTTAGCGATCGATCGCACGGTTGATCGGCTCTAAGATCGCGAATCGCAACGAAAATAATCACTTCCATCCTGCGCCTCAGACAGGCGGACATCCGGTACGGTGCGGCGGCAATGCAACTTGCAGTTACTTGGCCGCCGTTTTTGTCTACCCGGGTCTCGAAAGTGCACCGAAAACTATTCACAGAAAGACCCGAAGAAAGATTTCGCCCCGTGATGCAAACGCACCGGGAAGGAAATGCGCTTCGATTGCCACCCGGAGGCGTGACAGACGGAAGGCGGGACGGGGGGAGGGCGGAATAGTTGCCGAGTAAATGCTCCGAAGCGCCTTCTAACATAAATGGCAGACTAATTGCATTTTCAATTCCCCACCTCGTCCGGGGACCATCGATTCCGGGGGTTTTCCGGGAATTCCGCGGGCCCGGGCCGGGAATTGACACCACCACGGGCGGCGCAGGACGGAAGTTTTCGCTCGAACAATTTTCCCGACCGCCCACCGGCGTCGCGCGTTTGTGTGATTGAATTATATTTCCCGACAGCCCGACGGCGCGCACTTCTCCGGAGATTTGCGAATTGCGAAAAGAAAACCCCGGGCTCACACCTTGGCCCCG
This sequence comes from Anopheles cruzii, assembly GCF_943734635.1. NCBI lineage: Eukaryota > Metazoa > Arthropoda > Insecta > Diptera > Culicidae > Anopheles > Anopheles cruzii. Next base: position 51,656,611 of record NC_069144.1, on the reverse strand, counting down.
GCAGACGGTGTCAGCGTTGAGCCGAGACAAACAGGAAGCGGTACAGACTCCGTGACGACTTTGGGATTTTCTGCCCTGCTGCCGCCCGCTTATACGCCCCCCGGAAAGGACCTGTCGCGACCGTTGTACCGACGACGAGCGGTCTGAGATCATAAAGTTGTCGATTGTCTTCAGGTTCGCGCGCTCCCTGGTGGGGCGGTAAAGTCAAACTCAACCGGGACGATGGGACGATAAACTTTGCCACGGCAAACCAGCCCAGCCCAGCGGCACAAACTTGCAGCCTTCGGGGTCGGGCGGTAGCGAGAGCATTATTGAAACGTTTCGCATTGGATCGGATTGATTGCCGTTCGGAGCGATGGGAAAATTAAAACATAAACGACTGCCCCCCGTTCGTTATTTATTCAAATGGCCACTGAATGTCGGACGTTCTTTTCTCGGAAAGTGTCTCACCTTAAGCGTAACTTTTCATCAATTGAAACTGTATTTAGACAGACTGTTTGGTTTGGAACTGATTGTTTTTTTTTTTCTTTGGTCCTTTTTCTCTGAGTCCTTCATCTCCGAGCACCGGCACTGGGGCACTCAGCGTTTTTGCTCAATTCGGCGAAATTGCTGCTTGGGAAACGAATTGATGTACGCGACAATACGCGAAGCTTGCGCCAGTCCCCCGATGACCGGCCACAAGGCTGACATGTGTGAGAAATTCAAATTCCGCGGCTCGAGCAGCGCACGCAGACAATTTTTTTTACGAAACAGCACTCGCATCGAATTCCTCCGACTCCGACCGAGCATTATTCAATCTGGGTGTTCGATTTTCCCCTTCATTGCACCGCCCCGGACGGTAAGCGGGCGCCGCGATGTTTAACAACAATGTTCAACAATTATCGGCCGCGAAAACCGTAAACAAACCGTTAATGGCAACGGCAGCAAAAGGCGAAGGCTGAGCCATGTGCACCTCCCACAGCAACAATGTTGTGGCCGCCCGGCCTGCGTGCCGGGCGTGTCTTATTGCGGCGGGCTGTGAAATTGGGCCCCACTCGGGTGCTCGGGTTGTTTTTTTACGCTGACGGCGGCGATCGATGGTGCTTGTGTGAAGACAAAGCAAGAAGCAAGAAGAAGAGAAGAAAAAAACGAACGGTCAGTGTACAGTACAACGGTAGCTGGGTGGAAGGTGCGAAGTGGCCCTTAGGCCGACGAGTCATAACTATGGCACTCTACGGGAGCAAAAAAAAACCCGGTCCGCTTAATCTGTTTGTACACAGGGAAATGAAACAAAATAAAAATAATGAAAACTGCACACACGCACGCACCCGCCACCCACAACCGGGTGGCGCGGGCGCCGAGCATACTTGCCGCTTACTGACCTCCTTTTCCGGTCCGTTCCGAAGCCAAAGTGCTACCTCGCAATTCTTGGCCGATTGGCGAGCGGCCAAATAACTGCAAACAGCACGGGGTAGCACGATTTGGGAAAATCGTAGGAAAAACTGGTGATTTTGGTACGGCTCGATAGTACGTCGATTCGTTTCCTTTACCACAGTTTCATTATTTTTCCATTAACATTTTCTTTCTCTTGGGGGAAGCACCATTCCGTGCTACCTTTCTATCAGAATCCTTGTTGGTTGGAAAAACAAGTTAATTGGCCGAATTTGCAGGTAACGCAAATCAAATTAAGTTTTGGAGTAGAAACTAGCCACAAGTTAAATTGTTTTGATTACGGTAACGCAATTTTATTGCGAAAAAAATAAATGTCATGTAAAAAGCCGTTCCGTTAAGTTGTAAAACCTTTCATTGCCACTGTCTATGTGACTTTATTATCCACACTCTGTCGTCTTTTTATGGGGAAATCGATCACAATTTGATCGGTTTTCGCCGACAAAAGCTGCTACAAGCCATTTGCAAACTGTTTAGGAACCTATCCTTTTTGTATGAAAAACGCTCTTCAGACATCGAAACAAGTGTCAATCAGGGTCGATGAAAGTGGTATAAAACAAATTCGAAACTACATTTGATTTTTTTGTGTCTTAAAGAACGGAGTGGGCTGGCAAGTTCGCACATCATCCGGTTACGCTGCACCAAGTCGAAAGTCGTCAGTTCAAACCGTGGCAGTGCATATCAATTTGAGGACAAAACATAAAGTTGACGCGCTCTGTCTCGTTCTATAGTAAGAATAGAATGAAATAAAATAGGAACGGAATGGGGCGTATTATTAATTCGGTTTCTTATCAACCTATAAACCACATTAACTAAACGGCTAAGCCCCGTGGAAGATACAGTGGCATTTTCTCCATCGCGCTGAGGCCTTATCCCGGACACTCTCCTTTCGAGTGCGGTAGGCTTGTCCGTTGGTCCAGCTAGTCATATACACAACAATAGCTACTTCGTGTACACATTTGCAACAGTTGACTCATGTAACAATCACTGATAACACTACAAATTTCTCAGCCAACTCTCGTGAATTTTAGAAAGATAATAAATTGATTTAATCGACCGAGATTCGACTTAGCAAATTATGTTTAGTTAAAATCCCCAGCTAAAAACAGTTTCTTACTGGAGACACCGGCTAACAGATGCAAACACCCATAATACAGTGACCGGCCACAACAAAGCAGTACTTTAACATCAAATTTCCTTATCTATCAACATCCAATCGGATGTTTGTACTACCAACATGAATCCGCGCATTATAAGTATGACAAAAAAGTGTTATGGGTTTCCCACCCGTTTGATCGTCGTCTATCGTGTCGATACATTTCGAAAAACTTCCTGATTGATTCGATAGTCCTCAGCGATTACAACCAGCAGCAGCTGTGTGCTGCTGAAACAAATGCTTCCCCGTTTGCTTCGCAGCGGACATCATGCGCAGCGAAACAAACGAGCGCTGGGAACGAAAATTGAAATAATAAAATTAAACTTCGCCACGCGCGCGTGTTACATTAATCACACCCCGAATATACATCCTGCCCGGTAGTGGCGTGTGCCCAACTAGAGCCCGTGCCGACAGCAGTATTGACAGCAGTTCAACTTCCGTCAGCCAACTGCCAACGCGCCTGTGTACCACCGGGATTATTTCAACTGATTAACGCCTGAAGACCCAAGCCAGGGCACTTCAGCAGTATTGACAGCAGTTCAACTTCCGTCAGCCAACTGCCGCGCCTGTGCACCACCGGGGCAACGGGGCTCCCCCGAATGGCCAGCGTATGAGGTGTTGTACGGTGTTGGCCGGAAGAAAAACATATTAATTTCATTTCAAACACCCCATGGCCCACGCCGACCGTATCCGGGGGAGGCCATCCTCGGTACCAATGGACGAAAGAAGGGATAAAAACCAACATAACGCTACAACTGTGAAAGGTCCATTTATGTTCCGCCCCCGGCCCCAACGAGCAGCTAACAAAACCGGTCACCGGCCTGTGGAAATGGAAATTCGGCAACGGAAAAACAAGGTTCATCATTTCTCAGCGCGCGCGCGCGCGCTCAACATAAGTCGTCACGTCACAGGCGGATCACGGGGTGGAAAGTGAAAATGTGACAACCCCTCGGGTGTTGTAATGGGTGACCGTGCCACGTTGACGGTTGGCAAACAGAAACACTATTGAAACTGAACAAACGAGCGCATAATATTTGGTCGCCACCCACAGGACCCCAACATCGTGTGGCGCGAGCGAGAAAACAATGTTCAACCCTCGTGGCCCCCATTATCGGAAACATCCAACATTGGACCCCGGATGGCAATGGAAATTTTTGGGTAAATTTTCTCCCAATCTGACACCGAGCGTGAAGAAAATGAAATTTATTGCTCAACGCCCGCGCGCACAATGCAGTTGATTTCATTGCATCGATATAAATATTTAATTACCCGGGGCAGCCCGGAAGGCAGAACGGGGCAGGGGAAGGGCCCGTAAGGGAAGGCTATGCAAACAAAGTGTAAAATAAAACATCACAAACAACTCGTGCCGTTAGAGAACTGCAAAAAAGCATTAAACACAAAAAATGCACCAGAACCACGCAGCTGCTGCATCATTACGTGTGCTGATGCAATGTTGCACGTGCGATGCACCGTTTTTTTTTCTTTTTGTTATTTAATTCGTTTATGGCGTGCGTGTGTGTGTGCGAATAAAGACCCCGGTCCTCCCGAAACGACCGACGGCAAATCCGTGCACCGAATGCACCGCCGACCAGAAGGTGTAAATCGGAAGCATAAATATGTAGCGGGCGTGTGCTACGTCCCGCACGCCCCACCGTGGCTGACGAGCGTGCACTAAGCGGAGAAAGTGATTGTTTTGCAATGAGTTTCTCCCTTGTTTCGGGCGTTTTCAGTGGATCCACCGGTAATGCCAACGCTGCTGACGGTTGGGCAATCGTTTTGTACCGGTACATGGAAGGGAGCATAAATCAACCTCCGCGCCCTTTCCGGGCCGACTTAATCCGATCAGAGATCACGGTTTCCATGAGCCCACCGCCCCACCACCTTACCCTTTCGGTGCACTACTACTTCCGCCCAACTACAACCCTGGTTGCAACTATGCAGCGGGCGGTGATTTAATCACCTTACCTTCTGAGCCACCATCAGCCACCGATACGAGTATGTTGCGCGGTTGTTCCGCACTTCCTACAATTGGACAGTGCCGCCAAGGCCGGCAATGTACCGATATGCCAGAAGCCGATTTCGTGGGATGGATCCGCCCGCAATGGTCTACTAGAAGCTAACTAGAAGTTGTATTTTGAAACAAACCAATGGTCAAATAATTTTGACTGAATCAAAAACATCGATTTGGTTGTGTAAATGATATTTCTGCATTTTTCACTAAATTACTGTGTCACTAAATTACTAGATTCATGGAAAAAAAGCCAGTTTCATGATAACTGTAGTTGAATATCAAAATTTGGGAAGGCCAAGAAAAAGGAAAGTTTTAAAGCACGCCAATGGTAAAACACTTTCCTTTTCTCCAAATCGGCTTAGTTTGTGTTGTTTATTGTTGGCGGATAGAACCGAATTTGTAGGTGAGAGGTTACGTTTGAGTTAATCAATTCTTTTTGTGGTAGTTTTTTACATCCAACATGTTTTATACGATGAAAATTACCTTCATTTTCATAACATTTGATTATTTCGATGAATGCTGTCTCGCCTTTATGAAGTATTTTTCCAACATCCCCTATCGTTAAAAAACGCATATTTATGATCATTTAACGTTCATTTAATTTTTCCAAGGTTTATAGGCCATCTTACAAACTGAAAAACAAAATAATGTCTTGTGGATGCGTTTTGAACATGAAAGCATGTAAAAATCACTTTATTACTGCTCATAAATAACTGAGTCTACTCTAGTTCCTTTAATACGAAAAAAATGAAGCAAGTAGATGTGAAAAACCAAAAACTTTTAGCTTCAGAGCTTCAAATAAAGTTTGCTTCACACCGTTAAACATCATCGATGGCTGCAAATGGTTCTACAAGGACACGTGTTTAATTTAAAAGTCATTTAAACATTACAAATACCTAAACATTAAACATACATTCAGCCAACATTCAACATCTTAAAGGAGCAACTCCAAAAGAAGATGCACACATATTTTCTAATTTTATGCAAATGATCAGACGATGGCCAACTTCACCATGGCCCTGTATGGAAGTGGAAAAACCGACATCGTGACGCTTTCGCGCACAGGAAAAACTAGAACACCTACCTACCGGCAGGCCGATGCTTCACTTTCGCCACAATCACTCCCCACACGTATCGACCACCTGCCCGAGGGTCGAATCTTTCAATCAACCGTGGACCGGGTGGATGTATTGCCTGAAGCCGACGAAAGATAAACCCGGTCCGGACACGGCTAATGACACGAAAATATGCTTAAAGAAACCATCCACCCTTTCGCCCGCAGCCCAACAGCCAGACCGTGTGCCAGCATTACGGTGCCGACGTTACACTCCGCTAAGTAGGTGTCTTGCGCCCCCTACATCACCCCTTCGGCAACACCCAAAGGCGGTGCGAAATGCGCCGTGTTGGTTGGTTTTTCTCCCCTTCGTTGCTCGCTTTTGATGACACGCAAGACAACACTGCATTCCAGTTCTGGGCGCAGACCGCAAACCCGGTGCAAACCTGTAAACCTAAGCAACCCGCCCCGGGGGGGGGGACCCGGAATGTTATTTAGAGCGAAGAAATGGCTCCCGGTTCAGGGTCTTCTAGCCGCTGGCGCTTCCGATGCCCCATGGCAGGGCACACAACTGGCAAAACAAACCAAAAATACTGTCCTAAATCATAATACACTGTTTAATGCGAAATTTTCCACAATCCTCCCGGACACAATGTATCGAGGGGCACCCTGTAGGGACAAAGTTTCGTTGTGCGAACTTGCAGCCCCGTCCGCGACCGTGCCTTTCTTAATCATATTTATTTTCCCGCCGCCCTATCATCATTACTATAATTATGACTTGTTCAGTCGGGCCCTCCGTCAACAGTTTTCCACCCAGCATCAGCCGAGCGAGCGAGCGAGCGAGAGAGACATAAAAAAGCAACCCAAAGTGCTACCCAAGGCCTGGAAAGGCTGACCAAACGAAAGGCGAGAAACCGAAGCAAACGCCAAAACCGAGGGCCCGTGTAACCCCGGCCCCGTGATCGCCACAGGAGAAGCCTCAAAGTGTTATGCTGCAAACACGGCAGTCGGTCGGTCGGTCGTCGGGTCGGGTTTTTATGCTTCTCCCAACTCCCAACTTTCGTGACGGCCGTCCGGTCCGGTGGGTCGCTTCTTGACCGAGCGTGTGGCTCGCCGGGCGATTTTTCCGCCAAAGGGCCGACCGAAGCCAGCGAAACCAGCGTGAAGCATAAAAACCAGGCCATCGACCACGCTCCGGGGAGATCGGCACGGTAGATGGGTGGCGAGCGACGTGAGGACTAAACGCAAACAGTGCGAATGATACATTTGCAGCGTTGCAGCATCGTTACCCTTTAAACGAGAGCCGACTTTCCAGAGCCCGGTCGAGAGAGAGAGAGAGAGAGCGAGAAAGAAACGATACAGCGTCCTGGTCGAAACTCTTCGGCATGTAACTACCGGTGGCTAGTGGCTTAAAAAAAAGGAGTACAAAATTAGACCAAACGTCCTTCCGCTGTCCGCCACTGTCGGCTTACCAGTAGGGATGGCGGGGGCCGAAGGCTCCTCGTTTCGTGCCATCCGATTGGAGGCCGTCACAGGACACGGGCGCAAGTCAAATAGTCACTCGACCCGACCACGTTCCCGACACGGTCCGCTGTCAGAAAGTTCACTTTGTATCTCTGCGCGATGCTGCAGTTTCCGATTTTTTTTCTCATTACTAACCCCCCCTCGTGGTGTGGGTTGTGTTGCTGTTTTGTAGCTCACTTCCGTTTTGTTGTTGGTTTTCGGTTCACCGATCCACCCTTCCCGATCCTTCCCGACTCCGGCAGTTTTCCTCGGCTAAATCCATTGACTCGCTTCTGCAGTTCGACGGCGCTGCAACTCTGGCCAGCTCCTTGGCAGGACTCTCGGGTTGGACGCCGTTGCCCGTACCTTGGGACAATGGGCCGGAGTTGGACATCGGACCCGACGAAGCATGGTTCTGCACCGGCCAACATTCTTTTGCGTCAGCGAACCCGGCGCTTTAACATTTAAATTCGCCAACTCTGGTGCTCCGACCGACGGTGCGTCGTGGTCGGTGCACGGTACAGTCCTTGAAAGGGTTCACCGGGACGCTGCCGCTTGATTATGCCGTCGTCATTAACCTCATTTCTTATGATGGCAATTTTCGAGAGTGAAAAACCGGAATCTTCAGGGCTGCCAGGAACGGAACGGGGACTGATAAAGGCCCGGTACAATAATAAGTATGATTAGTCATTCGTCGGACACGCCGATTTATGCTACTGCAGCTCTGCAGGCTTTTGGCACAATCCTGGCCTGGCCGGATTGGCAGAGTGCTCAATCGCTTACAGTAATGAGCCGGGGGGTTTCCAAATAAATGGCACCGATTAACAGCTCACACGCCATCAGCTGGCCACGTTCCAGAGCACAGAGTTTTATCCAGAGTACGGCGAGTGCGACACTAAAATGCATAATGATCGCTGCCGATGCTGCCAGAACAAGATCGGACTGATGCTCTACTCCCTTTTCTTGTCGATTGGCTGCAATCGAGGGGCTCACAACAAAACACGCTGACTACGCGGCGGGATTCGAACCCAAGCTGAGCTACGGCCGTGTCCAGACAAGGTGTCAACTATTTGCACAAACGTTCGGCGCCAAGCAGATCCATGCTGGTGGCCGCCCTGTCAACACATCAGCACTCCGCAGGGGTGCGCTCTCAATTCGCTTTCGCCTTTGACTATCGGCCACCCCCCGGGGGGGCTGGCTGGTCCGGTGTAAAAAGAAACTCCCCAACCAGAAAATAGAGAGAGAGACCAGAACGCGCAAGCGAAGCAAGCAACGAACGGGCCACGGTCCGGCGAGCGATAACAGCCTTGGTGGGGCGGAAAAATTGCACAACGTGTCAAGTGGCTGCATGGTTGCAGGCGTGAAATGCTGCCCGGCACCGCCGCCACCACCACCGCACCACCACAGGTTCAACAAACTCCCGGCCAGCAGCAGCAGTCGGTGAACCCCGGTGGTGTGTACGGCCGCAGGACCGACCCGACCCGACTCGGTGCCGGAAAAGACGGACGGTCCCGACGGATGAAAGTGAGTGGCCAACCCACCGACCACCCGCCCGCCCGCCGGCCGGTTGATGTTTTATGCTGTGTGTACGTTATGCTCCGACGCCGGCACCGATCGATCGGGAAGCGGCGCCGACAGTGACAGCGCCTCGACTACGATGATGACGGTGATACGACGCCATGATGTTTAGGGCGAACGCACTTCATTTAGCACTCGTTTGTTGGACGGCCTGGCCGTGGCCCGTTTTGGTCCAGTTTATGTACAATTTTTTTGTTTCTCCCCGCCACTGGACACGCTGGACCAGCTGGACGCTGGAGCCGCGAACATTAATTGAGTGATGATACTCGATACACGCCGGCGCCGGTACGCTAAAACCACGCCACTTGGGCACTTGGGTTCGAACGATTTCTCTGAAGTGTAAATGGCTGTGTAAATCAGTCAAATCGGTAGAAGGCCGAGAATGGCGGTTAAAAATGGCTAGTTGACAGCTCAATCGGCCCGGAGTGGCTACTTCCGGGAGCGGTGAGCCTTTGCCCGGACAATGACACTCGTGGACTTACTCGAGTTGACAAACGGTCAAACCAAACTAACGCACGCCGCGTCATCCATTCAGCCTATTTGTCAACCGGAAATGGCCCGACATGTGGAGCTGTAACTCGATTTAAATCGTCGACTGCTGGAGTGGAGTTGTTTGCTGTACCGATGGCACCGATTTGAACAGCGTCCGTGTTAGACCTAGACCACACTTTACGCGGACTATTTTCTCGCTTTTGACACAAGCATTCAATTAAGTGTCCACAAAACACGAATATAAATTCCACCCCCCCTTGGGAAGGGACACTCTAGATATCGTCCTCCAATCAATCACCAGTTTGGGGCTAATTGAATGAACATTGGGCTCATTAGACGCAAATTAAACGCATGCCACTTTCATGGGTTTCAGGCCCGTCTTCACTTACTGTCGGTCACTTTCTCCATGACGTCCACAATTTGTTTACAAATCGATCGGCAGATCGGCCATCGTAGTGCGTCAATGGTAATGGTCAATTCATTTAGTAACCGTAGCACGGCAACCGAACCGAACCGGACCACAACCGGAGGGCACACCAGGCTCTCGTCGATTGTTTATGATACCGAATCGTTCGGCCAGTGCCGCCCGAATCAATCAAAAACCACAGTCACGCGCACGTTCTGCCACGGCACGCAACATGCATAACCAGCAGTCCGAAATGCAGTTCGCCAGGACCGAAAAACACCGCCACGACCCACGAGGACGGAGGAGATAGCGAAAGTACAAACTGGTGCAAATTCGTTTGGAACGGTGCCAGCCGAGTCTGTCTTCTGGAACTGGTTTTTTGGGGTTTTGGTCAAGTTACCTAGGCACCGCAATTGCATCATTGCTTAAGGCGATGGTTACATTATGCCATGGCATGAGTGAGGTTCCCGGTAACTGATCCAGTTCCGTGCCCAGAAAACATGTGTTTATTGAAGAAACAAAAAACTGCAAGGCCAGTCGAATTCAGTTCGGGTCTGTTCAAGCGTAGCGAGTGAATACTCAACATTAGTCGTTCGAATGGAAATAATCCGGCCTGGACTTCAGGTGCACTTCCATATCGCTTCCCTTCGAAAGTGCTTTACAGTTTCGATACCACATCCAAAGGTAGCCCCGGTAATCCCGGTTAGTTACCCTGTTAAGCAGGTCACGAAATGTTTGCAGCTCCACAGATTTACTCCACATATTCGCGTTCCACACGACCGGCCAAACCTCCGCAGGGAGCGAAAACTTATCCCTTTGGCCCACTTTCAAAGCACTTCCCAGACGCTCTACTTTCGTGGCCTCGCTTCGTGAACGTATCGAACGAATGACGAATATCGCTGGGCAAATCGCTGCAATCAACGAGCGCCCCGAACCCGAAACACTATCCGCAGTGTAACGTGCAAACCAGTTACACCGGGACTCTCCGGGACTGGTTTCGCTTTCCTCCGCCCAAGCGTGCAAGGAACCTAACCCGCGGTGCATGCAAAGCAAGGTGTGCGTCGCCGGGGAATTGAAACCAACCAAAGGAAGTGCCCTGTAGATGCCGCGAGGCAGTAAGTGTAAAAATTGGGTCAACTCTCGTTTTCCTCCCTGCCGGTGCATTGATCCAAGAAAAAAGGGGGCCCCGGTCGTAGCAAGCTGCGATTTAATTGACAGCCTGACGTCTCGAACCAATCGGAGGGCAATTGATGGATAGAGAAATAGCTTCTCAACTTCTCAACTGTCAGCTGACCCGCGACGTGCGCTCTGAATTTCCACTTTCGCCACGCCACGCCAAGCCGTGTAACTATTACCACACTGTCCGACAGCTGTCCGGCGAGCGCTCCAGAGAAGGGGAAAGGATCGTGTCTCATAAAACCTGTTATAATAACCGCGCCCTGCGAGCAATCGGGAAAGGGAAAAAGCATTTCCACAGCACGACGCAGCGACGTGCGTCGCGCTAAACTTCTTCTGCGTTGTTAAACCACGGCGGCCACTGGCGGCCATTAAGATTGATTAACGCTTATTCGACTAACCACCGGCGGCCGAGACGTCCCCGGCACCTGATGACCACCGAGAGGACCGTGATCTGGTTCTTGCGGAGCGCCATCGGCAGGCCGAGGAAAAACTTTTGCCTGTGCCCTAATTCGATCCGGTTTCAATTACGGAAAATTCCTCGGGATTCCCTTCGGTCGGTCCACTCGAACGGTGTGCGTTTCACTTGAGGCGCGCCTATGTGAACTTTCTGTGTTTCCTAGTGTTTCTTTTTCCTCACTCTGGGCAGATCGGTTCGAGGCGTTGCGGAACGTTAAAAGGAAAAGTGGACAGAACACTCGTAAACTAGCTCCGATTTTCCCCGTCGCGTTCTGACACCAGCGAAAAAGGCTCGTAGACGAGTTGCTGGGTATTTGATTTGCTTCATCGACCGAGGCACACCAGGTGGCCGGAACCGAAACACAGCTGGATGCATCGGTCCACAGTGATCACACGTGCCGTAAATCGTTTCTATTTGTCCGGCGCTTTTCCGGGGCGATTATCGGAAAATGATTTCTCACGGTTTCCAGAACGGTTCACTAGACGGTCCAACAATTTGGAACGGCGTGTGGTCGACTTACTCCTGTTAACAGTTGTTGGATTGGAGTCAGATGAATCGGAAGAATTACTAGCAACCAGATCTAGATGTAGAGGAGAGCGTACACGAAGGTGGTCCAGTTCCAGCTCAAACCGCATACAATTCTCCGAACCCGCACAGCATTAAAATGGCAATAAACCAGACTTATTCTCGACAGCCCTAGAGGGAGACCTAGACCTCTCCGCGACCTGGACTCTTGGTTTAAGCTGAATGTCTAGCACAAAAGAAAGCGGTAAGCTCGATAATTAGCAGGATTGAACTAACATAAACTATGACTTGTGCGTTGAAGTTAAATTTCATTGTGCCATTCCCCGCACAATGTGGCGCTTCTTGCCAATGATAAAGTTGCGTGGTACGGAATGTTAAAATGTCGTTTAGCAAATTACGCTGGTAGTCTAATTGTAATCCACAGCCGACAGCCAGCCAACGACGCTGGTTCGTGGGGACGCCGATGTCGGACGACCGAAAAGGCTGAAAACTTCAAGCGCGCTAACAGAGCAACTTCGGCCAAAGTCTAGGGCAGCCGACCGACCGGCGCAAGAATCCACATAATCTAACTTTGAAAAGATAAACCATTTCTGGTGATGTAATAACGCACCGGCGTCATCGTCTCAGGCGCAGCCGGGCAAACTTGAATTTCATGAACCAGCCAACCACTTGCTTCCCGGTCACTGCCGGTTACTTCGCCTCTTAACTGGTGCAATTTACGATTTTCGGTACGTTTTCCGGTCCTGTTTGAAGTGGAAACTTTGCATCCAATGCCAATGCAACGTATCGCTTTCCTGTTCCGGACCTGGGGGATACTACTTGCGACCCTCGGTGGCACAATGATGCGCTGATGGGAACGGGAATAAACTTAAAAACCTGAAAAGACGCTGCTCCAGCAACGGGCGGGCTACAGTACCAGTCTCCGAGGACCTCGTTTCTACGTGAACTCATCTACCGTACAATGGATCTGCAGGATGCTCCCGAAACGCGTTTCGGGATGGCGTGAAAAACATGGCAACGGACACAGCTTCACGATTCCACGCCAGGGCGTTCTGCTGGCGCAAACTTCAAATTAACAAAAACCACTGTCGGTCGCTACCCGTGAGAGAGGATGAATGTTTCGGTGGTGCGCTTTCGTGGACCCCACGGGTGGCCGGATTCGTTAGTGGGTTGCTTCATCCGTGGAACTTGCCAGCCAGCCGGCGGAAATCTGTGCCGAGACGGTGGCAAACTTTAGCCCTGGGCTGAGCCATTCTTAGTGTCAGCTGCGTCCTCTGTCCTGCCTTCCTTTTTGGGGACGATATCCAGGCGACTTCTTGGGCTGGTCTTCGGGGAAGGGAATCCCAGGAACACCTCGCGGTTAGTCCTACAGTCACCGGTCGACCGGTAGCGTCAGACACAATCGAAACACAATCACCACACCGCCATCAAACTCGGAGCATCCGGTATACGGTACCGTGAACACTTATCACCTTCTGCACGACTTCTGGGACGACTCCACGCCTTGGCTACGGGGGTCACAATGCAAACTGAAGAAGCTATCCGTTATCCCGACTTCCGACTGCCACGGAGCCCGGCAAAAGCCGGGCCCGTCACGAGAAGCGAATGGTTTTCGCCTTCATTCAAAGCCAAACTCATTAAAATCTGTCATCCAACTGAGCCGCGACCCTCCGACCGAGAACCACCGTTCCGGCAGGAGGTCCTGGAACGAGTGGCCCATGGACCGGCAGAGTGCTTTCGCAACGAAGCTTCGCCTGAATGCATATGATGCCCTAAACTCGGCGCGACCCCAAGTACGATTGTGGGTCCTGGTTCTCGCGGTAAAAACGGTTACGGGGCGCAAAACTGTCTCCGGGAAACCGGAAACCTACTTATCAAACAACCTACGCTTCGGGTTCGGCCGACAATTCGAATCCGTGAAGGCGAGAAACTTCCCGAGCCCGAGCCGCAAGACAACGGATCTCCCTCCCGGTAGGCGCGGGTCCGTGGACAGCGACCCGTGCTGAAGAATCACAACTTTGCCTGGACTGGACTTAAAATCAAGATAATGAAATTAAACAACACAATTTCAAAGTTTAATTGGAATGCCGGGTGCGTACGAGCGGCCGGTCCGGTCTTCCCCCAATTGGTGTCAGTTTCAACGAATGCAAATCGCAGTTGGTTTCCCCTGACCCCACAACCTGAACCTGGTGCCCTTCCCCCCACTCAGGGCTTCGGGTGGATTACCTAAGGAAGCCGAAATTGACTTTACGAAATTTACCTACACCAGCAGAATAGCGCCCATAATGGAGACGCCCATTGACAGCTGGTGTCTTCGTGGACAAGTCGTCACCGCGCATTGCCAGTTGCTTCTGGTAGAGGATGTTCTGAGGCTGTTTTAACAATCCGGCTGGCCGACAACGGCCGAAAGAGGGCTCAACGCTAATGATTGCGGCGAGTACAAGTACTTCCACTCGACGACTACATTTGGACGTCTTGGTTTTTTCCAGAAATCAAAACACAAAGATGAACCACCAGGAAAGGCGTTAGTGACGTAGTGCACTGTAATGGGAACTGTCTTCTCTGGCCGCCTCCCAGAATTGAATCGAAGCGCTCCGGCCGTACATCGGAGCCATTTAGATAGATCCCCTTCGTTCGCGGCCGGCGTTCGTTTAATTTGCTGTGCATTAGCATGATAAAAGAATGCTCAACTTTGGGTGGGTCCTGCGTTTCGTCTGCAAACAGTTCGTAACGGCTCCGTCGCTTATCTGTAGACGCTTATGCTATCGAAAGAGGGCGCTGCTGAGAATGGCTGACAAACGTTATATGAAAAATGAGACAATGGCACGAAGGATCCTGCCCAAGTCTTTGCAAATAGATTGATTTAAATTTTCTCACTTTTGGAGTTTATAGAAAATCCTTGTTTGAATACTACGCAATACAATAGTCAAAAATTCAACACTTCAAACAAATTCCAAAAAATGCAAAACAACACAAAATACTTCAATTTATTCCATAAATTTATTACCAACCTTACCTTTCAAAGCAATATGATTTAATGCTTTCAAAATATTCTCCAGGATGTGCATAAAATTGCCGACTGAAACGAAATGCGTTCACTGCAGTAATTGTTGCTCTGCAACAAAAATCCCAGCAACTGCAGTCGCGAACATGAATAGCGAAAAAGTGCAGCATAGCAATTGAACAAAAACATTTAAGCAAAATCGAACACGAGTAAACACATTTACAAGCCAGCGGCACCCTGTGATTGCCCCAGTCCGGCCAAGTTCTCCATTGGCCGAGTGCTCTTGTGGTACCGTCGGCACGTTCACACAGAACCACAACCATGTTTGCCTTTAATTGTGGTGCGTCGTTATCATGTTTGGAGGGTTTATTTTTTCGATTGCATTCATCTTGTTTCCAGCTGCGGGATGGTGGAATTTTTGTGGTGGGAAGGCGCACCCACCGGATCCTGTTGGCCCCAGCAGCAGCTTGGAGTCGCACTGACCTTCGCGAGCTGATAATTGGTCAGCTGCATAGGCTCTCCGACTCCAGGACAACTTCCCAGCGCCGGCTCTCCACAGGCCCAAACCCATTCATTTCCCGGCAGCTTTTCCGCCTTCGCGCTGCGCGTGGTTGGCCGCGAAAAAAATACAACCACAAAGCAATTCCGTCGCCGTTGTTAAGAGTTTTGTTCGTCCCAGCCACTTGGGAAACACGGTGGCTTGCGGTGGACCAAGTTATCATTCACCGGCGTCTGTCGGCACAATGATAAACCAAGGCAGCAGCGGCCAAACATCTTTTTCGGTTTGGGAAATTTACTTTCAAACCCAGTCAAATTGAAAGCAATAAAACCCACAATCCCAGAGCGACCGGCCACCAATCTGGGTGGAGGTGAGCCACCACAGGTACGGCGATGCCTTTTGCCTCCGTGCAAGGGTGAGAAAATCCAAGAGGCTAATAACGCTTAATAACACTGTCAGAAAAGTGTTCGAAGGTTTCCATAGACCAAGCAATTATTTAGAGGAACACATCAAACACATTGTGTTCTAAATATTTGTAACCTCGGGCACGCACAATAGAATTGTAATAAACTAATTAAAGAAAACGCATAAATGGCATTGTGGTATTGAGTAAAAATGGCTCAAAGTGGAGGCAAATTCACACTCTGACACTATGTTACAACGGATCCCCAATTAAAACGTTCCTCTATGTGTTTTGTTACTAACAACTTTAATTGTTGTTCTTTTCAAAGCTACAAACGTTGGCCAGAAGTAAGTAGGGGCATATCCATATGCATAATACTATCCATAGTCATTTCTACATCAGATGGTCATTGGGCATGGAAAGTGAATTCATTTTGAGAATCCTAAAACGAAAAAAATCATTGGTCAGTCCGAGAAAACTGCTCCTAAAACCTTGTGAAACCGTCAATTCAGATTGCTACTGACAACAACTGATCAATTTGGATCAAAAATTGAATGTCTAATTGTTTTACTTCAAAAAACGAACAATTCTTTCGGCGTGGCATCCACGAATCCACCAGAGAGACGGGAAAAATGTGTAGCTAGCGATGGCACATACTTTGAGTAAAACAGAATGTTTCATTTCAATGCAATAAACATGTGATTTCTTTGAAAAAAAAATCCAATTTCACTCTTTTGGACTTGGTACATTCGCCACTACTCAGCGGCAACCTTCTTTATATTGAATCCCGCTTCCCCGGTTGCCACAATCCTCCACAAGTCTGCTCGCCGTTATCAAGCCGCATGTAAAAAACAACATCAAACAGATTCATGTAAGGCTCTATCTCTATCTCTTTCTCTGTAATAACGGCGAACACATATGAGCGTTTCCGGTGCGCATTTTAATTCAAACTAATTCATTTAAGGGTCGCCTGCAGGCACAACCATGCAACGGACCCTGTCAACCACTGGTGGCCGTGATTTGCCAAGTGCAAAGGTGCATCTGCAAACGACGGGAGCTACGACGGCGTTGCCAGGCTACACGCATGCAACCAACGCTTGCTTGGTTGACGATTTTTATGACCCACTGAGTCAGACACGATCCGCAACACGGAACGTCCGATGTGTAACTTTCTGGCGTACGGCACTGGAGTTACCTAGCTGTCTCACACCTGGCGCGTAAAAAGTATCCCATTTCGCCCGAAGCAAACTCCCAGGGACAGGTCCGCACAGGACTCCCACTTGGAAGGAATGGAGCAACTGCACGGCATACCTCTTTAAGCGCAATGTTTGGGCAGGATAGTGGGATGTTACGGTACGGTACCTCCAACGGGAGCTCTTCGGTAGATGCAGGTGCCCCCCCGACCCCCGGACGCGGAGCTGGAGCCATCCACTCCCAAATGAGCATCTGGCGAAGTTCATAGTTCATTAAAATTATGACTGCAACACTGACGCAACCGGTAGCAACTGCTTATGGGCTCACCTTTCGGCCACGGCACGTTCCGCTTTGGCTTTGGACGTTGGAAACGTTGGAAAGGATTCTCGCGAAGGACAGTCACTCCCACTTTCTCTCTCTCTCTTTCGCACCGCATGGCGCCAGGGGACTTTTTCGCACGTTCCTCGTGGCGTCACCTGGGCACTTGCATCACATTGCACCACTCCGCCCAGCGAGTACTAGATATCATCGTTTGTTGTTACGCTCTCTTATCCTGCTGCTGCTGCTGGCGGGCGACCGAGCGCTGTGAGATGACAACTCAATTGCAACCCTTAATAGTTTTCCTTTCGCTCGCCTCGCGGGCAGCGTGAAGAAGTCGGTAGTTGCGTGACGCCCCGTGCAACCCTCGACTGAACTGTCTCCAGGCTTCCCCGAAGGGCAAAGGGCCGGCAAAGCGAGAGAGCGACAGTAAAGTGAAGCGCCGCTAAGGAAACTTTTTCGTCCCGGAACTTTGTTAATTATTGCTCCAACTGTAACTGGAGCGTGATTCAGACGGACGCCCTTCTGGGGGGGTAGCGCCCGACGCGAAAACCGTTTATCCCGGCGAGTCGCCCGGCGCCATCGGAGCGCGTCAAACTTTTAACCTGTTCGTTAAGTAGTTACATTGCATTAGCCGGGCGTTACTTAATCGGCCGGCTTGGCTGGCGAGAGTTTCCTCCCCGAATCTGGCACCCTCGTGGTTTAGTTTTCAATGCATATTTTTATTGTTTTTCAGGTAAATACTACCTAACGGACGGACACAACGAACGCGAGACCTCTTCTTCGTTGCGCCAGCAATCCGAACAAAAACTATGGAAAACTTGTTTGTTCGCCCTGCAAGTTCGTCAATCGAACCGTCGCGCCGAACTTTTCCGATACCAAAGCGGCTTAAAAATAATTAAAAGAGGCCAAGTTTGAGCTCGTCCTCGAAGCAAAAAGTTGCTCCGTGACCGTTACTCGTCTGACCGCCGGTCACTCCACGCTTGCCGCGTGGCGTACCATCACGGCTTAAATGTTGTTCAGTTCAAAAACTTTCGGAAGTCAGCTTATAATGCTCTCCCGGTGTGGACGCTGAATGGTGCAACATTTGCCGGTTCCCGCCGGGCGTCTAAGGTTTTATGTTTTTGGCTACAAAATTTTTGCCCATAAGCCGAACGCTTTGGAGCGCATACTTTTCACACATCAACCGCCGGTCCGGAGCTTAGAGTTTTAGGCAGTCAGGATGTGCGGCCAGTGAAAGCTATCGAAATCGAAACAAAACATAGCCGAGCATAAATCGAACAGGACATCGGTTGGTTTGTAGTGGGTAGCGATGAGCGATAAAATAATAATCAGCAAAAATCGGGTCCACTCCACAAAACCCCAGTCCGAACCGTGGATTGAGTTGTAACACCAGCACTTCATTACGCGCGCGCCCGATGCTGTCCGAAGCATGTAAGAAAATGCTTCCACATCCGCAGCCCACGGCTGCGTCAATAAACAATAGTCGCAAGAAGAAAAAACAAGGCAAAACACACAAAAACCCCGGTGCCGGGGCGAAGCAGCCGGCGGTGCAAACATAACATCGCGCCGACACGCCGTGCCGCTTAACGGTAATGGCAAATTACAGGCCTATTTATGCTGCTAAAACCAGCATCTGCCCGTGTGCTCTGCTACGGTTGCACCAATTAACGGTTGTGCATGTTGCGCGGTCGTGCTCGGCCGGCGGGCGGTTTATTTATGCTCCGATCGGGCCCCGCAGATCGTTTCCGATCAGATTAGATCCGTTTTGCCCGCAGGGGGGGAGATGGTGGGAGTCTGCGCCTGCTGGCGGTGTTGGCCGTCTGCTGTCTGGCCCATTGTGGGGTCGAACGACGACATGACGCCTCCGTCGTGCGCATTGTGTAGCTGGTCGCCCTTGCCCGCCCGCGATTAGATCTCCGCCTGCGGAGATCCAAGAAGCGCGTGCCTACGATGTTTTACCATCATGTTACAAATAAACATACACACACACACACACAGCAAGAGTGTGTGTTGGAGTCTGCGAGGCCAGTGAATGAATTGATCCATTACGGGCCCAATTGGGCAAACAGACCGTAGCAAAAGGGTTTTCGGCCCCGGTAAAACACAATAACGTAATAGAAAACTTCAATCGGCCCACATCACAATTTTAATTTACTTCTGTCTGCCATTATATGCAGACCTAATCCAGACATTACTAAACTCCTGAAAGGCCGATTAAACTTAAAAAATACAGCACTTCAAATTGAATATGGATACACTCTTTCGCGCAACTGCTGGGCGGCGACACGAAAGTGAAGCCATTCAGCGGACCGAGTGTGACCGTGAACCCGTTTCGGCCCCGATCTCATGACGGGCTGTTTCATCACTTTCAGATAAATGCTTGGAATTCAATTAACTGCCTTAGATCGCACGATGTCCACTCGGGTCTCGGGTCCACTACAGCGCCACGGACCGCCGTTTACAGCCCGTCGCGTGCCCTGGGAACGTCGTTCAAGGTTTTCCCGTGCCATCCCGAGCGCGCCGAGGATTGTCTCGGCACCGAGCCGTCTGCTGGCGTGCACTTCCCACGAGCATCAGACCTGAGTCGCCCTGAGCCCTGCTCGTGTTGCGCTGAAGATGCTCGGCTTACTGGCGAACTGACGCGATCGGCGAAAAAGGGGCTCCGTTAAACTGGGGCAACCTTGACTTACGCTCCATGTGCATCGTTTAAGTCAAGGAGCGGTGAACGGTCCCCGAACCGTTACACCATGGCATGACAGCAGCGGGTGGCGCGCGTTAGTCACCCGGCGCTCATCGCAATCCACGTCCATTCGGGAGGATCAGGATTCGAAAGGACCCTTCGAACCACTCGGGGGTGGCCGACTGAAAGATTACACTTCTAACGCTCCGGTCGAGGAGCCCTCCAACACATTGACCTCGCGGCTCGAGCTCCCCCACAGCCAGTGTGAAAGTGAAAGTCAGGGCCTCCCGTCACACGCCGACGATCGATGACGCGTGGCTGACACATTTTGGCGTTTGGCGCCGGTTTGTCGCTGTAATTGCGACCACTTTGCCATTTTGGATGATCGCTACACGGGGACGCCGCCGAAAGGCGTTAGAAAATGTGTCTTTTCGATCGTGACGGATGCGAACATCATCATCAACGTCGAGCGGTTACTTTGTGTGCCTCCGGTGTGGCGGTGATAAATGTCAGCGCCTTTCGCCTTTCGGGAAGCGGCGAATCCTAAGGCAAACAAATTCCCTTCACCGTGCTAACGGCAATCTAATTCAATTAGACTGTTTAGGTGAAGGCTGCCCGCAATGTACCTAAGTCCTTATCCCGAAATCGAAATAAGATGGAATTGGAAATCGAGTGCAGTTGTAGCTGAAAACTACAATCATTGAGTCATACAATGAGTCGCTAGGAATCGAATCGTACAATTTAAATCGAACGCAGCTGAGTAAACTGTGAACTTGATTGAATCAGAACCCTGCACGGGGCTGCCATAGCAACACGCATAAAAGTCACCATAAACATGACAGGAGTCAGCGCAAAAAAGCTCAGCCCTTACCCAGCGTGTCTCGAAGGACTCGAAAGTGCCACGGAATCATCACACCGACAAACTCCGTCGCTCGAGAATTACACTCCATCATGCCCATCAACATCATTGCCATCATAGGCAAGGATCTCCCCCCCCAGGTTCGCTTACCGGTTGTTTGTCGCGCCCTTTCGTGTAATCACAGGCTCCAGGCTGCAACGCTTCGCGTGGAGTGCAGAGGATTATTAGTTTTTCCATCCCATTACTGCCATTAGCGTATGGTTTCGGTGTAGTTATTCCCGGCGTCAATCTATAGCGCGTAGCTCATGGTGCTCCAGAGGCGGCACCCACCAAGAGGGATCGAGGGATCGGAAAGGCTCCTCATGCGCCACATGATGCTGCACCGCACCACAACTTAACTAGATTTGACTAAATTTATCTCGCGCTCTCTTGTCACCGTTCCTATCCAAACCCGGTTTTTTCTGCTTGCCTTTCTTCACAGATACGCCGAATTCGTTGCACTGATTGCAATCTCGTGCACGCTGTTCCTGTTCCTGCACACCCAGAGCCTGACGTCGCGGTTGCGCGAGATGGAGGACAGATTACAGCCACCGTCGTCGATGTCGGCCGCCAGTGGGCTGAGCGGAAATTCAATTAGCCAAGGTAAGCTCCACGTGCCCCGGTACCCGATGAAGATTTGCGAACTGCTGGTTGGCGCCCGTAACTCTGCGCCCGATAGCCGAATGGAAATTAAACATTCGCACGCAGACCACGCAGAACACCAGTGAGGTTAATCTAAATCCGGCCCAAGTATGTGATTGCATCGAGTGTCCTCCGCAGTATCGAAAATACCAAAAAAAGAAACTCTTTCCGAAGTCAATGAATTAGATGTGATTGAGTTTGTTTGGTAAAGTTTATAAAATAACTTTTCGAAATGCGATTCGAATACCGTTCGAATCTCGGTCGCTTCAATTTACAATATGCATATAATTTTGTACTACTTACTGCAAACCTACTCGTGGACGGTTATGGAACGTTTGCTTCTGAAAACTTCAAACTCAAGCCAAACGTGCTAGTGCTTCACTCCAACGCCGCTTCAACCATCAATTAACGAAACGTTATGCAAATTGCGAGGCACTACGTGTGAGGCCGAGGCGAAATTATGCTGAACAACGTCAGCATTACGCGGGATCTTACGGTCTACTAGTCGTTCGCTCCGGTGGCCAGCAATGCAAATCCAACGACCGACTCGTGACCGACGGTTGCACCCGAACCGATGGGCCCTAAATTACGCATCCACCCGCAGAGCTAAGCTGAGGCCGCTGATGAGGCTTCTCCGGTGCCCGGGATTGACATAACAGCATCCTCTTCGCGGGCTACCCTGCTGTCCGGAGGCGTTCGGAAACCTTTTGCGTTCGGACCACTTTTGACACGCATCTTCGATGGTATAATTGTGGCACGGTACAGCCTCGGCTCAGCAATTCGAACCCGAAATTGATGAGCGTAAATGGGCTCGAAACACTCAATTGCGCGCCCATTATGAGGGCCGTTTAAAACCGGTCAGATGCCGACGTCGCTCGACGGTCCAGCAGCCAATTATCGGTGCTCAAAGGCGATCCTTCTGTCGCTGTCGTGGTGTGACAGAACAGACATCTAGGTTAGAAAAGTTTAAGGACGGGACGGATTGCTGCTGTTTAAATCATGCCGACACATTCCTAAGTCTGCGTCAATTTTTGTAACGCGTCTTTGCCGGCTTACAGACATTTATTATGTGTTACAATCACCCAGCAGTTAGCAAACGAAATTATAAACAAATCGACGTACACTTGGCAAATGACAATCAGCAAGCGGAACCAAACGTAACGATCCGCTCGATCGAGCAGCTCTGCTCCGGTAAGTGAATAAGAAGCCTCCCGCCAGCACCGAGTCGACTCGCATTGACACTCGCAGTTTATGCTGCGATTTGTTTGCGCCGATGCGATGAGTGGTGACATCCAAACAACACGGCCCGGCCCGGTGCTCGTTCGAGTCAAACGTTGGTGTCGGCGGGGGGAGGAGGGGCTGAAAATTCCTTGCCAACGAGCTTTCCTTGCCATTTGACAATTGAGAACCTTCCGGACGGCCACACTCCGGTGAGCAGCGGCAGAGACCTCTCGAAAGCAGACTCGCGTGGTTACTTTTTGTCGGTTTCGCAAATTCACGTTCTCGATTTCAACATGCCGTGTCCCGCCGTGCTGAGTGGGAAGGACGGATGGCTACCCCGCGAATATTCACGCGTCAACCGCAGAATCGATTGGCCTTCTTCCCATCGTTGGCCGCGGTCGCGGGTTTCATGCTTCATGCTGTACAACCGTCGTCGAGCATGCCAACACTTCCTTGCAATAAAAAAAAAAACAAGCTACTCGAGCGTTCCTTGAACCGGGGCCCGGCGCAATCCGGAAAACCTGTCATCAACCACTCACTGGCTCGACCGGGTCGCCGGGGGGTGTGTCAGCGACGGAAGGGTGCGGGAGAATAAAACTTAATGAAGCATAATATTACAATCCAGCTGGCAAAAATATGTTGCATAAATATTATTACCGAAAGGCAATCGAAGCAATTGACAGGAGCGCCCGGGAAAGCCCCGTGGGCGCGGGATGCGGGGTTTTCGATCGGTTTTCCCGATTTCCCGGAGTGCCAGGAACAGGAAACGACATTACCGGAGGGCAATCCTTTCGCACCGATGGCCCAAAAGCCGATCGATCGGCGAATCGGCTGTCGGTCGCGCGAGGCTTGCCGGAAAACGATTTGGCCCCCTAGCGGGGGGGGGAAAAGAGAAAAAGGATAGCCACATACGTGCCAACGTACACGTCGACGGTGGTGTCGGTGGCCGTGGTGGCAAGATTGGAATGCCAACGCCATGCGGGCGCTCTCTCTCTCTCTGCCCGGGCGATGCGATCATGCATGAAGCACTTGCATGAAGTGAAAATATATTTATTTGATTTCGCTGTGACCCTGCCCGGTCCGACCGGTGCCCGCTGGGACACGGCAGCTCTCCGGCACCCGAATCCCTTCCGTTTGATTGCCGAATCATTCGCCGCAGGATTTGGGACCTTCTCAGCCGTTAAATAATCGCCAACGAGTCGCACCGAACCGAAGAAGGCGCCCAGTAGTCTCCCGATGATGCCATTTATCGTCACCAGTCGTCGACCAGCCCGAGACCCCTGAGACGGGCCCCGGACCGTCCGGAAAAAGGAGCAAGCGAGTCAATTTATGCAACGGCGTCTCGGGCGGCAAACGCGCGTAAGACGCGGCCACTGCTGGCTAATCGATGGACTCGAGCACACGGACCAACGACTAACGACTCGTGGCCAACGCCAGCGGCCAGCGCAGGAAATACAATTTGTAACCAAACCCACCCCGAGCACCCTGAGCGGCAGTTCCCGAAACTACCGGTCGGCAACCTCCCGGAAGCACCAGGGAAAGGCTGCTTAGCTGAAGCTCTTTTCTTCTTTAATTTATAGCAAAACCACACTCCATTCTAGGCGGCCAAAACTTAATCCTTGGTTGCGCCGGAACCACTTGAATACTGGGTTCCTTTTTGGCCCTCAGCCATGCCCTCTGGGATCGCGTATAGAAGCGTGTGGCTGCAGAGCTAGCGACACGAGTCTGAAGCTTTGTTTACGTCCTGGTTAAGAAACATTAAAACATGCTGATGATACAGGACAATGTTTATATTGCACCTTTAATGCCACGTCAGCGTTACGGGGTATCGTTGTAGGTATGTTTTAAGCTTGTCTACCACACAAACGTCCTTGACGCTGGCAAAAAATGTCGCAAAACGATCGATAACGATGAAATTTATCATATTTCAAGTGGCAGACGGCGCATACCCGGCCGTGCCGTGCCCCGGATTAAGGGCACCTACGCCGGGCGCCCGGCGGATGGCACACGTGGCACATTCGAGAAAATGTTTCACCGCTACCAGGCACTTTAGCGTCGTCGGCGCCGGCGCCGGCGGCAACGACGGCAACGGCGAGCGATGAATTCAATTTCGAGTAATTGGGCGGAGAGCGCGCGCTTCTGGCAAACTCGCACACACTCGGGAACGCGGTATGTAATGTGGGTCTCCGGTTTTTTTTCCCACGTCCCAAACGAATTTTCGCGCAGCAGCACACCCCAGCTCTCGAGGCCACCACGTGCGATATCAAGCACAAGCCGGGCACAAGAAAAACAGTGAAGAAACCAGAAACGGAGGTGCTCGGGATTAGGAGACGGCGAGACAACGAATGTGACGGCGAGTGAAAAAAGTGTCATTACTTTTGTTTTTAATATCACGAAATTAAATTGTTATGATAAGCCCTACATTATACGTTTTGCACGTGCGCCTACATCCTGGGCGGCCGTGGAGTTGCCCGGGGTAACCCCCGGGTTCGCTCATTTGCCTAACGGGAATGGTACCAAATGTGTAGTAACCGATAGACTTTACAGATTGTACGTACACTTAGGGGACTTGCTGCACCATCTACCGCAGATTTACTTGTTCAGTAACTAAATCTGAACGATTAGCGTTTCATTCGTCTACTAATCTGGTCTAATTTGGAATAATTATTTCAAAAAATCAAGTATTGCATGCAGCTTGAATGGCAACTTCTTAAAATTCTCTGGAATAAAGTGTCACACAGAGATCGTTCAAACGCAGCAAGACATACCAGCCGAACAATGTGAGACAAATAGCAAGAAGTAGGAGATAGACTGCTATTTACACACCTTCGAGAAGAATGTCATTGAAGTCCAGGCCCCATACTAGAGAAAGAAATCCCGTACCGTCCAGGGACCATCTTCCCGAACGATACTTTTCCCAGAAAGGAATCACTTGCACTTGAAAGTGCATTAACTGTGCCCGGCAAACATCCGGACACGTCGTGAAAGGCCTTCGATAAAGCTGTCAGTAAAGTGTTGTGGAGCCTTGACCACTTCTGAGCTTGACTGGTGCACTATTCGTGGTGAGCAAAAATTAATAAAGAAAATAAATTTAGCTAAACCTGGTGGCCCCCGCTCGGGTACCGAAAATAAGGAATTAGGCCGCGAGCCGCCGTGCCGGCCGGCTCCGGAACATCTTCGTCACAGGCGGTGGCGTGCGGAGTCCGTGCGATGCCCCGGACTCGGATCCGCAGGCCATCGATAAATGTTCGCTTGCCGGTTTGATGGAGCCATAAATTACTGTTTGCCACTCAGCCGGGGACATATGCCGCGCGAATGCCGGCATTCGGTTCGCCTGTCCTGTCCCCAGAAAGTGTCCCCGAACACTTAGTCGTGCCGTCGTCGGTCCGCTCGTCGGATAAACGGAGGCGAAACTGAGAGGCGAAAACCTGCAAACGACCCGACTGCGGAATGGTGGGACATTAAATGGCTTCCACTAGATCAAATATCGCCACCACCCATCGGAAGTGTTTTCTGCCAAACGACCTCAATGATGACGGGCCCCCCGGTTCGGAGTGCCGTGGCCGATGCGGAAGCAGCCCATTTTAGTGGCCGCTTTTAAGAAGGCCATAAATTGCATCATTGGCTTCCGTTCCGTTCGGGGTTTACCCATAATTTGTACAACCGTCCGTCCGCCGGCGTACGACGCGTGTTGCCAGAGGCCGCCCCGGCACGGGCTTGACACCGCCCGAAGCGACCGAGAACTTACCAATACCGCCCAACGTCTTGGCCGAACCATACACGGATAGTGTACATAGTTCCCGGGGTTCTGATGGCACACTGCTGCAGTTCTTTGAATGAACCGTTTCCTGTCGTTAAGGACGTTCGTATCTTTTTTCTGTGCTCACCCCACTCTTGAGGTCCCTGTGGCTTCCTCTCAAGGGCCGCCGGATTGGTGAGGTTAGTTTTATGGCTCGCTGCTGCCACTAGTGCGGCTGAGAGCATCAATAAAACTTCTTTTTATTGCACATATTCTTAAACATAAGATCCTCTGCTTGGCCTACAATTCAACGTAGCACAAATGTAGCTTGTTCGACCCCAATAGATGTTGGGCATGTAGTTCGGGCTTTAAACCGGTAGAAACGTGAATGTCTAACACACCTAAAACAATCGCACAACTTCCCGAAGGGCGGCCCACCCACGAGGTCAAATATGCCGCAAGTTGCACGTAAAACATATGCTCTTTACAACGTATTTGCGACGAAGCGTGGCTAAAACTTTTCTTCCTCACAAAGAAGAAATGGTTTCACCGAAAATCTTAGTCCATCATCAAGGGCTCATCAATCAAGGCCGGCAAACTTTTCCGGAGAGCCTTTTGCCCTTTTGAACCCTTTAATTTCTCGAGCATCGAGTCCGTTGTCTGTTGGTGGGGCGAGAAAAACCGATCACAAGGGCAAACTCAGGGATTGCCCCGTGTGTTCGCCCTCACCTCAGTCAACTTTCTGTTTCAACCAGGGAGACACGTCATCTGATTAATCGTTTTCGGTTCCCACTCTTGTTGCCGCTGACGTGGAGTACGAATTTGTACGCTACTTACCGCACGTCAACACTTTCGTCTTTAGATGTTATTTTTTTGCCCATTTTCCACGTTCCATCGTCACAGCGGCACAACTTGTTGCGTGGCGTGGGTTGCCATATTGTAGGGCGAGGAATGTTAAACACATGTCGCCGTGTTTAAAATGCGCCGTACGCTGCTCGTGCTGCACGCGCTCGTTTCTTTACTTTGCGTTGGAATGAAAGCTGAAATTTAGTTCAAATATGTTTGGTAACGATTTTTAGAGAGATTTTTTCCTTGTCATCAATTACCATATCTCGCCTTAGCGTCGATCGTTTAACGATGCTTCATGAGTGATGTGATGGCCGAACACAGGGATGGCCTTTGTTTGTTGATGGTTCTAACGGTGATTTAAAATTACCGAACGTAAAGTGCTTGGTTTCGCCTGCAAGTTGGTTCGTTTTACAATCACCTTACAACTCTAAGGTGCGCATCGTTTCGGTGGTTCCATCGGCTTCCCAGACCAGCACCGCAACTGCTGAAATCGGATACATCACTGTCAGCATAAATCGGCTCACTGTTGCCACATAACACTGCGGCGACTGTGGGCTGCTTATGATATGCTGCTGACACCGCGAAAGTTTGCCAGACAGGGAGGATTCTTGTTGCGTGTGAATGTTTGAACGCGTTGGTTCGTTATTTGACTTTACAGAAAATAGTTATCTCAGAATGGAAGCTATAAATGAATAACGATCCAATATAAAATCCGATACACACAGTCACATCCTATTGTTATCCATGTTTTTGTTACTTTTTAAACTTTAATAACGTTCGATCAAAGTTCACTATACATTTTGAACGTTTTCTATTCACCACTTTATCATTCGAGTTAATTGTTGATTGACTAATAAACTCCTCATCATTTGTAATCTGAGGGAATGATTATCGGTTCCCTCCATTAGGCTATTAAAGGTACTTTGCTTTCGGAAACATCAATTAGAGAATTTAAGAAGCGCTTTGTAACATGTAACGTTCCCGTGTGTGATTTACGAGCATTAGCTGTGGGTTTAATGCTTTAATATTCACGTCAATAAACGAATGAATGGCCCTTTCAACACCATCAACGCCAATCGATCATCGGCGCCGAATGCGGCAGAAGCGTCACACTGAATGAATTAATATAATTTATTAGACTACCCGAAAGAGTACATTTTTTAAAGCTACTTCCACAAAAAGGACGACACTAATTTCATATTTGACGAAATAAAAGCGAATACACCCACCATTCTGTTGCGTTCGCCGATAATCGGATCGCCGAAGAGACTGCCGAAAATCTAATAACCTTCGAAAGATAATAAAAAAAACCTATAATTTCAAATTGCACAACGCACCCGGTTCCAGATGATCAAGCAATCGATCTTACGAAGAACCGAGCCCGAAAGCACTCTGTTATGCGCTGGCTGGAGCCCCCCGCGTTTTTTACTCCCCGCTCCATTTACGCTCCTTCAGATTCGATCGGACACCAGATGGCGTCAAACTGTCGATGGAGGTCGAGGAAAACAAATAAATTCACAAAACCGGAAGCATAACGGGAGACTAAAGCGTCCCGCCGACACGGCGCGCAATCTTCTAACGACAGCGAGGATAAAGCAACCATGATGGTAGGTTTCGAGAACGCCCGTCGTTAAAGTAACTGCAGAATTTAATGATTAATGGGTTGCTACAGTCGATGTCTTTCGCGTAACGGGTAACCCAACGGGCTCCGATGTCAGAACCTGTTCCAGTTTCCACTTACCTTCGTTATTACTTACTACTTGAGTGATGAGCTCGTCCCGGTCCTTTCAACCGTATGAAGGATTTCCTTTTCAAATAAAGCAAATTTCATCTGGCGCCCTCTATTGAATTCCATTCGCACAACACACTGCAAGTGGAACGAATCGAGCAAGAAACGATTCTATGATTTTACAATTTCGACTTCAACGATGCCACGCCGTAATTATGTTGTGTTGCGCTTTCGCCGTTCATGGTGGCAGAAGCTAAGGCACAGCTGCAAACAGGCGGCTCCTAATGAAAATAGAAATGGCCGATGGCCAATGCAAATGTAATCAACATTTCAATGCACCGCCACAGGAAACTTGAGAGTCACTCGCGAAACGAAACTTACGTCGGCAAAAAACTCCAGCTCTCCGTCTGGGCCGTCTAATGTTTTGCTACCGATCCTTAGCGAGTCGTGGTTCATTGCAAAACGAATTAAGTGTTTTTGCACTACAGCACTTTGCTATCCGGGATGCTAATAGTTATTCAAACTGGTCAAATGGTGAAAAAAGATCTCGGGCCTTGTGCTAAGCAGCGCAGTGCGCTGTCAGGCGACGCATCAAAGTAAGCACATTTGTGTGATAAAAGAAACATAATTAAAACGAAATCATGACGAGTTTCGACGAGAACGCTTGGCGCGCTTTTCATTATTTCAATCACTTTCTTATCCAACATAATTCTTCTTGCCCTGCTTTCCGACGCATCCATTTCGCAACATTCAATACCGAAACCGGGCGAGATCATTAAAAATCCGCCAACAAATCAGGCGCGGAAACCGAAAGATTGATGGCGCTTACTTTCGGTTTGATGCAGCGTTTGTGAAACAAACTGGTGGCCGGAAAAAATAGATGCTACGATCCTCCCCGATGTGCAGTGCACCGATGCACCGCCGCTCCGTGGGGAGTTCGTTATTTATGAACCATTCGCAAAAGATTGATGAATTAGCGGTGCAACCTTTTTGCTTTCGCAAAACCACGCCGAGCTGTAGGTTTTACTTTTTCCCCGTGTTTTCCCCCCGGGTTGAAGTTTGTGGGGACTTTGGTTCTTTGTACATCCTTATTTTGTTTATCCACGTGCCATTCGGCGGGGCCTGCCAGTTAGTGCGCGTGACCTTCGGCACGCTGCCAAAAAGCGTGAGCTACTGCCGCACCACGATGCAATCGACTTTTTCGCTGCCTCGGCAGCGCCGGCGAGACATCGAGGTCCGCGCGTGCCAGCCGCCTTCCGGAAGCCGCGGGTCCGCGGGTCCATGATTGATGATGGTGCCATAAATCGATCCGCAGTCCACCGCAATCACTTGCGCAGCGGGCGATACGGGCCACGCAATCCGATGCACCAACCGCGGGCCAGAATGCAATCGCCAGCGATGCGCCGCGCCGTCTGGTACACACTGCAATAAAGCCCTCCGATTATCCGATCGAATGGCGATAAACGGTAAACATGGAGACAACCAAAATTTATTGAAAAACGGAACCAACTACGGGGTGTGCCACTGAGGATCAATTATGCTGCGATTTCATTTCGCTTGATCACCGTTAGGTAGCTAATCCACCGATCGATGAATTCTTAATATTGAAAACATGCATGCATGCAGCCAATAAATCTATCTGCATAAGACATTTTGGAACGTTGAGCTGAATATACATCGACTTTCGCAAAGTTGTCTAAATGGTTTACTAAAATCATGGTCGCAAACCGCATCAATCAAAATCATGGCGGTCATCAAAGTATGATCATATCAAAGGGAAGATCAAATAAACCACTACTAGCTATCATCTCGAATTCGTCGGTAATTAACGGTAGTCGCATAGTAGTCAATACTCATCTGCTGCACCTGGATCTTAGTGCAACAGTTGCTGCGTCTGGGGTATGCCAACCAAAAGGACACCAAATCCACTGATGATGTTTTCGCCACGTTGTCAACCGAAGTTTTGTAAGCATTAAAAATTCACACCGCAACTTGTTGACAACGCGTTCGACACAGCAAAATTTTGCAAGGATTGCGTAGCACGGAGAACGTACCCACCGTAGTCCGTGGAGGAGCAAGATGTTGAACAACGAGTAAACTACTTCCAAGAAAGTACATTCTCAAAAGTTCTGCTTTTTACCATCGATCAACACACTTCAGCCGGCATCGATCAGAGCGCCCTGATGAGATGGGCTTCGTGTCGTAAACTACGTTCCCTGCAGTTTCGTCTTCTCATCGGCAGCCACGCGCAAATGAATGGTTTTCTTGCAGCGAACCCTGCGCACCTTGACATCGCTACGGTACGTCGTCGTACGCGCATCTTTCGGCCGAGCGCCACATGACAAACTGCAACAAAACCACCGACAACAGTTGCGCCAACATTTGTGGTTAAGCTTGACAACATAATAAAACTGTCTGCACCGAGCCAAACCCGGGGTGCAGCATAGTCTCATAGCCTGGTCGCCTGGTGCCTTCATGGTGGTGTGTTTATGTAATTGCATAAAGTTTCGATGTCACTCGATTCTTTCCGGACGACATGGAAACGATCGCACCCAGCACAGCCAAGGTTTTAGAGTAGTTTTATTGTTCGGCAGCGAATTGCGGTCCCGCTGGTCGTCCTCGGTGTCACATGCATCTCCGGGCGGGCAATGCGTTGCTCTTGGAGCTGCCTTGGATCTTCCGAGTTCGGTCGCAGCGAACCAACCCGTGCATGGTAGTCGCCTATCAGCGCCCCAGTGTTGAAGCGTGTGCCGAAACTTTTCTCCTACGCAACCACTAACCCCTCCCGAGCGACAATTACACTGCACGTCGCCAGTTTTCCCATTATCAAGTAAGAGGGCTCTCGAGTAACTGTCTAACTTTTCGGCTAACTTCCTGCACGGGATACAGCATTAAGTTTATTGGTATAAATCAAACATTAAATCAACTCGCTAAAGTTGCTGATGGAATGGCTGTAAGTTTCGTGACTGTTTCGTAGCAGACGGGCGCCGCTAACGAATGGAGTTCCAAAGCATCAAGTGCGAGATAAACGACGATGCATGCCAATGAAGTAATTGGCCTAAAGCATACTTTTCCGTCTTCATTTCTTGGTTATAATCACCGTTCCTGGATCAAGCTTTAATAAACAACTCCCACATTTTCGTTTATTTCAATTCAACAAAATTACAATAAAAAAAAATTCGTCAACTATGCTGTCCCTTCTTCGACCACGATTTGTGATAAAAAATCTAAACTTCCCGAGTACCTTTTCAAGATTTATGGGTAGTATTTGTTTAACTTTCCCAAAACCAAAAAAACGGCTTAATTCTTTGCGAAAGACCGTGGCCATCGTCGTCCCAGCCTCAGCTATCTATCGGAGCAGATAAAATACTAGCAAAAAAAAAAAAAAAAAAAAGACGACAACAGCTCACGCATTAGTGGCTTAGTCCGGTGACCCAAACCATCGAACGGATCGCAGGTTGTGACAATCCTCTCTCGATTCAAACCCAACGAACCGTCGGTTGGGATCGGCCGTTTTTTTTTTTTGTTGGCCATTGTACTCCCCAATCTTGTCCCCCCAATCCTTGGAGTAATAAGGGCCAATCTTAGCATTTTTCGGCTTCCCTTCCCGGAGCGTCGTATGAAGACAATCCCGGAAAAAACGGTCAGCCAGTAACGATTACGCAAAAGCGCTTCATGGGTTCTGCTTAAGAAGTTGGGTCAACTTGTCCACCGCCGACCCAAGAAGTCATCGGCATCTTGCGGACGGTAAAACTCTGCCGGGCCGCGCCGCTCTGGGGAAGCGTATTTAATCGCTACGCCAAAGCTGTCCGTTAGCTAACCACGAGGTTCTTAATAAATCATTCCACGAAGTCGTTATCGGTCGGCGGAATTCACGTCCTGTGCTTTGCGACTGTCCTTCCGGTTTCGGACTATTCCCCTTTTTTGCTTAACTTCATCCGGGTGGCGTTGTGGCGAATTTTCAAACGCGTTCGCCAAAGTTCATGTGAGCAAATGAAGAAAAAGCGGCTCCTGAGCCCGTTTGCCCGACCCTGGCTATGCAATTGTTGGAACGTAAATTGAGGTTTTTTTGTTTTGTTTTCTCCAGCGGCCGGCCGAGCCGGAGAACAATCATTAGGCGGGCACACCGGGCTCTTGAAGCGAAGAAACCGGCTCGTTCCGCGGGTTAACGGTGTAGCGGGACAATCTATTTTATTTTCCTCAGATAGCTCATCATCCGAAGAAACGAAACCCTTCCGCAGCTTCTTCGCGCAAGCTCCGAAAACGACCCATATGAACCGACTCGGTGCGGTTCGTCCGACCATCCCGTACCGGCAGGGAAATAAATAGCCTAATAGTATCATTAAAACGTAATACCGACCGTAATTATCGTAAACCATCTGCCACCGTGGCAATGGTGCGCGATGTTGGCCGCGGTTTGAAAAATGCGCGTTTAATGTGATTACCCGTCCCGGCCAGGGGTTCGTTGGATTCTGCGGCAAAGGTAAATCAGCTGGCTGAATGTCACTTTTACGGGAGAAATTGTTTCAATACCAGCTCACCAACCAGCCGGCCACCAGTGGGAATTGGGCAATCAGGTATCGTAACCGCACTACAACACCAAATCGGTTTCGTAGTCGATTACATTTTTATGAAAAGATTTTTTTCCGAAGTTACTTCTGCCGTTGGGATCTACCCATTGAACGTTACCACGTTAAGGTGAAGGATGTTATTTCCGTTACTTAGAATCCATTGATGCTAATGTGAGTACAACTCAAGCGGTCATAATGACCACAAGAGCATAATTGAAATAAGGCATCTCTTTCCGATGAAGGCCATATTGCATTACATGAAACCGAATTCTGACCATCAAAAACAACTGATGTCCAATAAAATGTCGTTACGTTTCCCTGATCAAAAATTTGTTTCTTCGATGTCCGTAATTTTTCATACCATTATTCTACACATTGCAGGATGTAAGCCTTTTGAAAGCTCTGGCACCAGTGTTAATGCGCTCTAATTCCAATCGCTATAGGCATTATTTAACATTGTGGGAATTAAAATTGAATCGCATATTTTATACCATTTTATTGAAGCTCGAGACACATTCAGAGCAACTCATCGATTTTTCAATAGTCTCGTCGTCTTGATACCCATTTTTGCTGGTTTCATAATTTACAACCATCTCGTTTAATTCAGTTATAGCAGGAACGTAATCGACGACTGTGCGGAGAGAATGTTTCACTCTTCTTTGCAGGAAGCAACACCGGAGAACGTCAATACATTCAATTTTCATTCCTAAGACTATAGGAAAACCTGCGCTCTCGCTCTCAGAGATCCCACTTTCCAAAGCTCTAATATTAAGACAAACAAAGCTGGTCTTAAATCAGCACGGTTCCATCACAAAGATAAACTCCACTAGAAAAGGACACCTTCCCACACGAGAAAGCCCGGGCCCAGGGTCGGTCGAATCGGATGCGAAAAAACAAGGAAACCAGCGCACTGCTTCGCTCCCTCGACGGTGTGTATCAGACAACAGGCTTATTTAAATGGAATTTAATTTTTACCGTCAAATCCCGCCGGTCTTGGCGTACGAAGCCCTTGGCGTTGGAAGGAATCGGTGCGAAATTTCTAGAATTGTCTGTTTGTTTGTTTGTTTGTTTGTTGAGAGCCCGCCCAAGGACCTTCTGATCCATGAATAATGGTGCCTGGCTGTGTGTGTGTGTGTCGTCGGTTTGTGTGTAAATTAACAACCAAAATCATCTGTAGATGAAACGCACAACGCTTCGTCGATAATGTAAGCAGCTGCCGCTAATAATTAATGTGTAAAATTTTGACGAGCCACGCCGAGGGCTCTGCCGGAGATCTGCTATCTTCAGCCCACGCGCTTGGTCGGTCATCCCCCGGGCGGGGGGGGGCTTACAGCTTGTGGGAAGCCGAGCGATACACAGCAGGAATGGTGAGTGAGACAGAGAGAATTGAAACCTCCTGCGAACTTTCCCACCTATCACAGGACGTGTTTACTGTAAGCTCGCCGAGGGACTAGTTTTTGGAGAAACACCGCACAGTGCCTCCGTGGCTGTTGCTAACCTCACTGGCGAAACGGAAAGCCGTCACCACCTGGGGGTCCTTTTGTCCGGGCGAGTCCCGGGTCCTATACTATTTCCAGCGCGCAGCTCCTGCGGCAGCGAGTGAAGCCAGCAAAAACCAGACTTCCACCATCCCTTTGCGGCCGTCCGCGGTCCGCCACTTCTGCCTCCCAGCACCGAGTCATTGAGCGCCACTCAGTTTCGTGAAGAATTATTAAGAAGAAAGGCTGAATCATAGACAAAATGGTGCCTCCGACGATAGGGCTTTTGCTGCTGCGAACGCCGAGCTTGGGACCGAGCTGAAGGAAAACTTTTAATGCGGCTAAGTGGTGTTCCGTGCCGCTGTTGTCTTGTAAATTAGTCTCTGTTTTTCTTGGCGTCCTCCTCAACTGCGCGCGCCCCGGGCACGATGACCATCATCTGAAGCAAACCCACCACAACCGCGTTGAGGTTCCCCCCCGGGGGGCGGAGTGGCGAAAAGCCAGAAAACAATCTTCACAACAACGTCACCCTGAGGGTGCGTGTGGTGGAAAATGAGAAAAAATCACAAATCAATTAGGGCTGGCTTCGCACGGCCGAGGGCCCCGTTGAGAACGATCGAGAATCACTCGAAAATAATTCGACCTTCGACGTCCGGATCTGCGCCATCACTACACACGCTAATGCTCGTTAATCTTTAGTACGTAACCTTACACACCGGCAACCGTTTACGATCTGCTAATCTCTGCTCGTTGCTTGTTAATCAGCAGCACCGGCCAACGGCGACCCCGGACCCCGGCTGTTGCCCGGGTTTAGCTCGATTCGAAGCCGAAAGCCCTCCCAGATGTCGGAGGCTGTGCCTGTGTACACAATATTTCCCAGCAACGCCTTCGGCAGCGTTTCCAGTGGTCGGGCCGGAGTCGGAGTTATCGGCCAACGGCGACGGTAGGATGGACCTGACAGCACACGGCAAGTCAGTTACCACGTCAAATAACACTCCCGGCCGCCGGCCAACGGCTTCCTGTGCCAGCAACACATGAGCTGATTGTCGATAGCTCCACAGCGGCGGCGGTGGTGGTGGTGGGATGCGAAAGAGCGCGACACGAGAAAACAGTGTTTAAATTTGCATATCAAACATTATCCTCGCCACCCTGATGTCCCTGATGTGCTTTCAGTTTTGCCGAGCGCCAGAGCAGAGGTTAGCGTTCGATGCAATGTTTGCGGTCAACCACCATTATCTAAGAACTATCAGCCTCTTCAGCCACCCACCGTGTAGGAGCCGATCTGCCCCACCGGATGTCAATGCTGGCTGCTGCTGATGCAGCACCAGCATCCGGAAGCAACACGCCCTGTCCGTCCGCCGGGGATGGGTCCAGGATTCTCCAAAGACGCCAAAAGCCGATGACAAAGACCGCTGTTCGGTGCAAATTGCGTTACGTTACCGTATTCGGTTCCGTCCCGAGGAGGAGTCGATTATAGAGTTGATTCTAGTGCCGTTCACTCCGTACGAGTCCTTCCGGCCGCGCGTACTGTCATTTCCCCGCTTATCGGGCAGCCACACGCAGCAGCAGACGTCTGTGTTGTATCAATACGAACCGAAGGACATCCTCGGACTCCCGGAACGCAAGAATCGGCAGTGACCGGCAGGAAGATAGTGGACAACAGTGGACTCTCTGTAAATGTTTGCCCAGTGCTGCATTTGCCACAACCTCACAATCAAATGCTGCTGCTACGGAATGCTGCTCCGTCGGGCCGGATGGTGACTTTCTGGCTTCGGCCGGGCAAAGCCCGGGCACAGGTGGCCAGAGGTGCAACAAAATTACCGACCGCAAGCAAGCAGCGCAGCACCGAATCACGAATCAATCAGATAGTCTGCGTGAAAGCGGGCTTAAGAACTGCGTGACATTCTGGAGTCGTGAGGATGGCCGTCAAGAATTGATTAGCAAACGGGTAAACGGATAAGCTTAGGTTTGAACAGGGCCAGACAATCAGGACAACGGAAACGCGGCCTGGATTGCGCACCAACACGTGGCCCAGTCGGCTAGGATTATCAGCTCAGTCTCGAGCAGTCAGCTTCATCAAAGTTCTAAACGACGAATCGGCAAAAATCGATTGTATTCTCCGACAGTATAATTTATAGTAACTCCAAGTTATCACGACTCAGCGTCCTGTGACTCAAGTTTGTTCACAGTTTCTGGGTTCTTTTATAATTGCCTTGAGGCGACTCATTTAACCCTTCGATGCTTTTAATGTTGGCTATAGAACAGGTTTAGCGACAACTGTGGCATTGTTAACGGCATTCTCATAAGCATTTTGTATTCCATAGTTTGCAATAATTTCACCATCGAACACGATTTATAGAGCTCAATCAGTCAACGGTGTAATTTCTTTCGAAGCCGACGCGGCTTAATATTTGCTTGAAATGCGACCAGCAGCGATAATGATTAACCAAATCAGTGTCTGTGGAGTCGAAGCGAACCATCTCTCCAGCCCTTGGCGGGGAGCGAAATTAATGCACCTCCTCTTAAAACGCCCCCAGCCCCTGCCGATGGATTACGCGGACGATTCCGGCTAAAGAGACACCGGCTCCCGGCAAAAGCCTTCTATATAATTGAATAATAGCCCCGGATCAGTTTCTCGAAACCAAACTCCCGGCAGTCCCCGCTGGCCCGGCGTGGCCACGTCGTGGGGCGCGCACCCAACCGCGGCCCAGCTACGCCTCATTTCGGTTGATTTATCGGCTGAAATTAATTCAGCCACCCCTCTTTTTTGGGCAGCCACCCGGTAGCCCGCTCGCTATCTTCGTGGCCCCGACGAGGACGACGACGACGACACTGGCCGTGTGGCCCTACGGGACGCATAAAACCAGCCCTTCGTCGCGGCACCGGGTCGGGCTAGAATGAAATGTGGATTAGATGCTTCCGTCTCGGAAGTCGGTGGCAAATGCCCGGGCTGCAGCCGCCGATTAACGCAGAAGAAGCTGGTCCGCAGAAGAACAGGTTCAGGTGCTGTCCAGGTCCAGGAAGATGGCACCCGGTGTACCGGTGATGCGGCGGATGCATAGGCTTCAACCGCCATAAACAACTGCACCAAGCCGTGCACCATCCAGAAATGTGTGAGGCACATAGTTGCCCCTTTTACGGTCTCCATATCAACCGCATTAGCGGTAGCGGCCACGTGTAGGTCCGTCTGGGTGCAGCCCCAGAGTGTGAGCTTGAGAAATGACGGTACGAATTTCGACGGACCCGAAGTTCAGTAAGGAACGGATCCAGCACATCGGACGGGCCGTAGATCAGTCAGGTTGCAGAATGCGGAGCTACCTTTTGTTGCACCGGGCTCATGTCTCCGGGTTACGCCGGAAGTAAGGTAAGCCTTGGCACACGAACTTCCGATCGTTGCCGGACCATAAAACTCTGGCACCACAATATTTTGAACAAAGACAGGCTATCCATCCACTACGCACGGTCCCGTAGAATTTCCTAATTTCGGGCCAAATCTTTAACCGAGCGGCGCAGAAAGGACAGTCACCACTGCTGGCATGGCTGAGGTCCTTCTAGCCTAAAACGGGGTGTTTACAGTAAATTACGATTATTCGTCCCGTTGGCCGTCGTTGGCGCGGAGCGAAGCGTGATCCACGTGATTCAACGGGGTCCACAGACAAATTACACCTTTCGTGAACCGTTCCACTGTGAAACAATGAAACGAAGGATTCTGGTCGCCGGAGGTGCCTGTCTGTAGTGCAAACGCCCGTGTTACAGGACCTTGCGCAATGAAGAATGTATTACGACCCAACCGAGTGGGCCAGCGATGGTAGGGATTAAAGGAAACAGTATTGTAGCTGTCGTGCTCGTTTAGAGCTGACGTACGAGAATGTATCGCGACTTACCGAACATTTGACTTCAATCGAAAGGATACGAATTGTGTCCAATTCGCTGACGAAAATCCTATTCGAAAGTCAATTAAGCTGTGCTGTAAAAATGAATACAACTAATTGAATCGGATCTCCAGGAAAAGCATCCACCGCTACGTGAGTCGATCACGTTTATTGCATGTATTAAGAAAATGAACAGTATCCATCAAGCTTTCTATATAATTGATTTTCTCCTCATAGAACCGGGGGCGGGTTTAGGACGCTCCATGTCAACCTGACTGCGGGAAGTGCAAAATATTCGACCCGTCCCGGGTGTACGTGTTTCTTTACGGGCAAATTGAAATGGACGCACGCTGACCGGGACGCAACCCGGAATAGTCTGTGCCAACGTACCGATGTTCGACAGTTGCAGACCTTTTTGCACCCACCACCCTTACCAAGGACACTGAGCTGCCTCAATAACCGTTCGAGTTGTCCCACTCGAAACGAACACCGCCTGTCGGGTCGGTCAATTCTCATTTCTATCATCCAGAGACCAAAGGACACGCTCGGCTGTAGGGATGATTTTTACTAACTGCTAGACAAATAATCCACCAACCAGCCGAACACCGATGCGTAACGTTCACATACCGGAGCACCGACGAGGCACCGCATCGACAACCCGGGCCCACCGTAGGGCAGCAGCAGTCATCCTCCCAGCAGGATGCCCATTCGGTTGTGGATCTAAAAATCAGCTGCAGACCGGTGAGCGCCACCTAAGCCACGGGACGTTCATACGTTTTCATTCGGGGTTTGCCTCGCTTTTTTGGTGCATCGAGCCGGATGGCCGCAAAATCGGAGTGTTTATATTTACCAGACACCCGTCCCGCACCGACACCCACCGTGAGGTGTGGCTTGTCTCGGAAAAACTATCTCCTTTCGACCGCTGTCAACTCCGGTGGGCCTTGGCTATTTTACACGGATGCGTACCCGGACCCGGCTGCCGGATACTCGGTTTTTTAAATGTCTAAAACCCAGCGTGCTGGCGAGTCAAATGCATCTAAACCACTCTAATACGTTACGATTTGCCTTATCCCTTGACAGGGACAGTGCCGTGCGTTATTTGTTGCTACGGTACCTATGGCCCCGGGGCCGACCCCGTAAACGATGGACAAATCTCGGCTCCCTTTTTTGTAGCAACGCTCCATAAGCCAACGGACCGAACCCATCGGTTGGGGGTGATGGGATGACAACACGTTTAGACTGTGGCCAACGCAGTCGGTGCAACGGAAAGCCTACGGCCAAACTGAACACTGCACACTAATGGGCCAGCCTAGCGCACCAGCAACCACCGATGGACCGTCCGATGTCTAAGGGACGGAACCGGCCGGAATGCCACAACTAAACGAACAAAACGAAGCACGAAATAGTGCACCATTTCGTGTAAATTAATAAGATTTTCTTCACACCTACCCTG
Organism: Anopheles cruzii; assembly: GCF_943734635.1. Lineage (NCBI taxonomy): Eukaryota > Metazoa > Arthropoda > Insecta > Diptera > Culicidae > Anopheles > Anopheles cruzii. Next base: position 51,616,269 of record NC_069144.1, on the reverse strand, counting down.
GGGGCGTTTCAACGTGCAACGTCCATTTTTTTGCGTGCTTCACGACTATCTTCTGTTGGCTTTTGGAATCCGTGCAAATTAAATTCCCGCCTGTTCGTGATGCTTCTGCTGCAATACAATAAGCATTGTGAAGTGGAAAAGCCAGAAAGTAGGTGCAGCTTACGCCCAAAACGAAGCTTTAAATGAATGTAAAATAAAACGCTGCAAAATGTCGTTATCGTTGCAAGTTTTTCGGCCCCAAGGAGCGTAACATTGATCCAACATCGGGCGACTAATGCAACGAGCCACCCAGAGCGACTGTTGAACTGTTTCGATTAGATTGATGCCTTCTGGTGCAATTACAACCGTGCAAATTATGCAGCAATTGTATTTTATGCTCCGCAAACACACTCGCCCCAAAGTCTATTGCAAGCGCAACGACTCCGCCACGATTTTGTGGCGCAGTAAAAAGAATATTTCGATGTATTTTAATGCTTCCTGGAATACTGATTCACACACAGGCGGCCGCCAAGAGTAATGCGATGTTTGAGTACCGCAGTCAAACACATTTGAAGCTTTCAGCCAGTTTTAAAGTCCTCCCCAGACTTGAGGCCGACGCCGTTGCTTTATATCTCCATCTCAACTCTCAAGCTGCAAGGATGAGCACCCGGTTGCGGGAATTCGCCGAAGATAGTCGACCGACGATCCAAACGCAAAGTTTGATTTTCAAAGGATAATTTCGCTTCCGGTTTGCCAAAGTTTGCCGCATTACGCACACGCGACGCACTCGCGCTCACGCGGTGGAAAATTAAACAGCTTCCGCTAATTACACTTCACATCATTATGGCTCAATCCCGTGACTCGGAACCCCCAAAAACCCGGCGAGAGCCGGCTGATTATCCTCGCACCCGCACTACGGCAACCGGATCCCCGGTACCGAGCCGTTCCGGTTCCGTTTGATGGAAATGTCGCTCGCTTACAGCAACAGAGCGCTAATTCGCTCGCCCCGGTAATAGTGGGTAGACTGTGAACGCTGACGCCAGACACCGAAACCGGGTGTCCAGACCGGGGTTGAGGTTCTCCGTAACATTCGTGGGGGGGAGGCACTTAGCCAAGCTGTTACCCGGCCGGAGCCCCGGCGACCGGGAAGGACAGACCACGGAACCGCTGATGCTAACGCTGAATAGACGAAAGATTCTCTCGTAAAATCACGAGAAACAAATCCTTATTAGCATTTTAAATTGGATTAAAAACTTCGCACTCGCCGGCTCGGGGCGTACGCCGTGCACCGGGCACCGGGCCGGAACCGTGTAGTCGCGAGCCGACAAAAAGCACGACCGACCGAGCGTTTCTTGTGACTCGTAAAGAAACGAACGAACCAGCGTGCGTGTTTCTTGGGCTCATATTCCATAATTTGCGCTGCGACGATAGGAGCCGGCCAAAATCGAATGGATTACGCGAATGACGCGCGCCAACATCGGTGCCAGAAAGCATCGGTGTTCCTGACGCTTCGCTTAATATGAAGCTCCACTTTCGGTGGCAGACATTGCCCAAACGTGTTTTAATCAAACTTCGTTGTCTGCGTTGATGTTGCGTGCTTAGCAGGCGCATCGTTAGGTTACCAGGTAACGTTCACATGACACAGTGAGTACACCATCTTTAGTGGACCTTTTTCTATGGACCCCACACTCGGTGGTTGCACATCGTAATTGCATTTCTGGAGTTGCTGTTGACATCGTAAGTCATCTGTTCCGTTCAGTAACAAAAACACCATCCATCAGTTCCACCACCATCGGTCTGTTCTGACTTCTTTTGTGATCCACCCGCGATTGCATCGCTCATGTGTCTAACTTCTGACTTTATGCTGTCGGAAAGAAAGGAATTCATGCTTTAAACCATTAAAAAAAGCATTGTCCGACCCCGAATCCCCATAGGTCCAATTGGGCAAACAGCAAACCTGATCAAATTACGCAAAACAAAGCGCCACAAAACGCCACAAAACGCAAACGTACCAAACGTCTGCATCGCTGCAGCAGCGTTGGGGCTCCCGGGTGTTCGCCAGGATCCGGAGCTCCCAAAAGCCCGAAATGTCCAAAAATGTCCGCATCGCACGGGGCGCGGGGGCCTGAAAACCGAATCACTCGAACCACTCGAGTGCGCATTGCAACCGTGGTTGCCGCAATCTCTGCGCCATAAATTAGTCAACCGAGCGCCAGATCGCCAGAGATTGGCGATGTGGCGCTTGATACGATATTACCCGAGCGATACGAGGAGCGAGGGACGCGCGCGCACCGGAACACGCTGGTTCGGTACAAAAATTGGCCGTGACACGAGGCGTGTGCCTCGATTACACCACGGGCACGTGTACGCTTCCACGTGCACGCGAACCGTAATCAGGATCGATGGACCCGTTGACCGGTAACCGGCAACACTTACAACCCGCTCTCGACTTCTTGCCACGGCACAGCACGGTCATCGTGGGTCCACCGGCCCATGGTGCAGAGGTTCCGGGTCCGGTGTGTGTGTGTGTGTTTGGATTGAGTTCCCCATGGTTGACCCTCCGGATCGGGCAACTTCAAAGTGCGGCACACAATATCGCAGCATCCCGCATCCTGCCGTGCCCCGTACTGTTGCTCTCGTACTCTTGCTGTGGTTTTGCGGCGAGTATGATGTATGCCCACACAGTTGCCCAAGCTCGCATCGGACGCCATGCCGGCAACATACCGGGGTGGCCGGTCGTAGTTGGGAGCCGAAACCCGGGAGCGGGCACTGAATTTACCCCCTCACACCCGAATCGAATCGCCTGGGTTCTGCGCTTTTTTGCCGAGGGTCCCCGAATGTCCGGTGGGCTACGTCTGCCATATGGGTTGGTCTCGGTAAATTATGGTTGGCAAATTGTGTAACTGGCTAAGTGGAGGTGAAATGTATAATGCAGCGAGCTTTGCTCCGGCCCTAGCGTGAGGTTTTGATAATGAAGTGAAAAGTTGAACGCTACTATCGCCCTCTACAACAACAGGCGGCTAGACTGTAAATTTGAACCAATAAAGTGAGGTGAAACTAAAAAGTTTTGTTTTTAATATTTGAAGCGCGCGCCTGTAGTTGGTTGGCGAGGCTAGTAATATACCTATCGTTTGAGTTTTTCGCTGGTTTATATTCATGATACAACTTGAACGGGTCGATCCTATTTAATTGGCCCTTCTTTAAGCACGATCTTTTCTATGAGTCGCATGTAAAATCACGATTTTATTCACTCCTTTTGGCGTCTAACATTAAATCGTGACATACTCAAACCCATTCCATTTCAATCTCGCATGTTAAAACCTGCTCAGAAACCGAGGAATGGAAAACGCATTCAATTCGACAGCTTTGGAGCGACAAGCAACTGTCTATGATACAGTTATTTCGGGAACATATCGGTAGAGTGCGGCTTAAACCAAGCTTGTCCTAAAAACCAACATCTTTTGCACATTGTGCGAAATTTTCAATCCACAACCGAACGACCCTGTTACCCAAACAGGTTGGGCCCTAGTTGTTTGTGCAAATCCATCTCTCATTAGCAAGTACTACGATCGCATCGTATTCCGCTAAAGTTTAGTCGGAAAATTGCTACTCGACATCGCGCCAATGATTGAACGACCAGTCGAATGGCCGGCAGTTAGAGGTCGGAGGTTTGTCCAACAAACGGTCATATTCTTTCCTTTCGTCGTGCTCATCAAACAATCGGAACAGCACAATGATTGATAGAGCAGGACTGTAGGGCCGATGTGCCGGGGTGTCCTGTCCTAAGCTGTTTTCACAGTAAAGGCGCGCGCAAACAACCCCCAAAACGAACACAGGCCAGCCGGCCAGCCATCCTCGCCCAGGACGTCGCTAATGGCCGTCTCCGCGGCTGTTTCGCCGAACTAGGCTAGGCACATTTCGAGCCTCCGATTCGGCGAACCCAACGGCCCTGTGGCCCGCGAGTGTATCGAGTGCGAACCTAATGATAATATTGTGCTACCAAATTAAAACCATGTACGAACAACCGCCGCTGCACCAATGTCACGCAGCCGAGCTTTTCTACCCGGTTGAAGTGGTTGTCACATTTGCGATGAATTCGCAAACCCACCAAATGATGCGAACGTAAGCCATCGTGATGTCACGCATGCCCTCCACATCGGCGAGTTGACTGCCAGTCGGCTGAAAACGACGCCGACAGGACACGGGTGCCCGGGCCGATCGATCGATCGATTCGAAATGAATAAATTATATCCTTGTACGAGGAACCGGGCCAGTGACGAGCGCGACGATTTGAAAGTATGATGAATCTTGGCCGGGAGCCGGATGACGAGAGTTCGCCGTTTGTTGATTGCAAATATTTACCACACGCTCCTAGCAGACAGCGGCAAGCTGTCGTGTGTGCCGTGGCCGATGAGGCTCTTGTTGTTATCCCTTCACGCACCGATAAGCGGTTCAACGCTGATATCACCGATCCACCTTTTCGCTCTCATTTTCCGCTTTGCATCATTTACTAACAGTCAAAGATTATTGTCAAAAATCTTCCAGTACTCGGCTACTAGACCAGAACAGTTGGGACTTCATTTACGTCAAGAGTCAAGATCCCATCGCCAAAGTTAGTCAAACGCATTACCGGGAAGCTGCAACGAATAGCTAATCGACCTTGTGCAGTCGCAAATCATCGCGCTGTTGGGCCTTCCACCCGGTACGATAGCATCGTCTCCGATGAGATATAGCCTGCTCTAATTGCTCTTTGGCCCTTAAACGGTCACTTTTCGTACCGGACCCGAGCTGCGATGGCCAACAGCGTACCGATCGAACCGTCCGCGCTGAAGCGGCGAACTACACAAGATGTTCACCGCTCATTTACGGACCTAGAATCGATAATTAATTCTAGCTCCACCGGAACGAATCCCGGGGATCCCGAAAAGCCGCCTACCGGAACCTGGAGCGAGAAGGGGAGGGATAGAGAGCGTCGAAAATGAATTATTGTTCATGGGAATGTACCGGTCATCCTTGCCGGAGCCGTTGTCGGACAGCTGTTGTCCGCTCGCACTTCCCGGCAGCGAGCTGAGCCGAGTACCACGACGACCGAAAGACACACGACGCACACGTCACTCTAGAGACCTTCCTTGGCATGGTCCTTTCGAAAGGGTCCATAGTTTGAAGTTTCAATCCACTCCCGTAATGAATTCCGACGAGTTTAGGGATGCATATGCATGCAACGAAGTGAGTTACATCTTTTTCAATGGCACCACCTACTGCGGAACCGGTGAATACGGTCCGGAATGGCGTGGCAACAAAAAATCGCTCCAACTGGTCGTTGGTCAGCTCCGGTGCACAGCCCATTGCGAATTCATACTCAATCCATCGTCCGAAAGGGGGTACCTTCGGACGAACAAGAAACGATTTGCTGCGCTTATCGGCTCAACAAAGCATCACTAATTAAGCAAATGGCAGATGGCATAACGTGCATACGCAGGGTCGTGGCGTTGGGCCATGAAATTGTTCAAGTCAAACCCGACACGGATCCGGAAGGCGTAATGAAGCGTAAGATTGGAGTGTAAGGTGCATCGAAAATGTGCTGTGCCATCGGGTGCCAGGCTCTCGTCTCGGACATAACCTAGGAGAGCCATCTTTATTCTCCGTTTTTTTTGTGAAGTGCAAGTGCAACACATTTCCGTTGCTTTTCTGTGTTCCTGAAAATATCCGACTAAACCCAAATGAATCTGCCACAATCTGCAGGGCACTGCAGTGCTTCATGTTTCGTCGACCAACCGCAGATCCAGCCAACGGACCATCAATGACCGAAACCAGAACAAAGTAGAAATGGGAATATTCTTGGGGACTTCATTAGCTAGAAAACCGATTCAAACAGCAAAACAGGGTCCGAAAGCTTCGAGAAAATCTTCTGAAGAAGTCCAACTTCTGAAGCCACCCGATAGCTGGATGGCATGAATGGGTGACCGGCAGTTTCAAACCATAATCAGGTTTCCTATCACCGATAGCATTCGTTTGGACTCACGGATAAATCCGACTATACCAGGTTGCCCGATACAATCGATGTGGTCATAAATGAGTGCTTTGAGGGTCCTCTCTGTGAGGTGTAAGCTGCATTTACCCTTACGCCTACCCCTTTACGTGCTAATGCCAGAAAGTACTGCCGACTCCGAATACCTCACCTTGACCGGTTCGAGCACCCCGCAGACCATCATGCTTCGAGAGTCTCCTTCCTCTTCGCCATATCGCCAGGCGGTTACTGCTCTTGAGCGAAATTTACGACATTACACCGAGCACCAGCAATCGCCGCCCGGACGCCCACAACATCGGCGGAGGTCAGCCTGGTTTCCTATCGATGTAAGTTACCCCTCACGCGTCGGACAAACGTCAAAGGCCGCCTCCCAAATGCGAAACAATGGACGGAAATTAAATTTTACGAGCACATGCATAACCTCTGGCCCTTCAGGCCGCCGCGAAACGACGGTCGCCGATTTGTGTAACGCTTCGTGGCCCTCGAACGGGGTTACATTCCGAAGCATCGGTACCGGCTGGGAACCGGTCAATGAAGGCGCCGGTGAACCGGAGTTTCCGGACGGACTGTGACCTTTGCGTGGCGAAATGGAGTGCTCCTATTTGCTGGACACACGAAATTGGACACATAAAACCATGTGGTACCAATCGCCTCCAGAGTCTAATGTTCTGAGGATTCCCAAGCCTGGTTGGCTGGCCGGCAAACGTCAAACAGTCCGCACGCTCCTAATTGCTATTTTATCGGCAATCGCTGGGAATCGCTGGGAATTGAAGCGCAAGGAAAAGTTTTACGCAGTGACCGTAGTAAAGCGTTCCCGAGCAGCTCCACGGTACCCCAACCCAATATCTGAAGAGAAAATGCAGGAATTTCGATTGTTTGACTCAGGACTCCGTAATTGAAACTATAACAGGTACCCGACACCAAATTTCCAACGGTTCCCATTTAATAAAAGTTTCTTTTCGTATTCGCTCCAACTCGGTCAGGATCATGAACGAGGATCGTGGTCGGCACGGTTAAACCACGGAGCATGAGTTTATGAAATATGTTTAAAGTAACATAAGTTGCTGAAACTCTCAATCTTGCAAACTTGGGCTGCGATCCGCGCATCAACTGTGTCGTATCGTGTTAGATTACATTGAAGATGTTTTCCAATACATACATTTCTACTGATCAGTAAATACAACAAAGGATAAACATATAATAAAGAATATAATCAACAAAGAACAGTAAAAAACCCAACGTATCGATGAACAAATGCTTGGAACTGTTTCTCTTATCCGTTCGAATGAGCCTTCCGGGTTGGTTGGATTGGGCCAACAGCATCAAACAAACTGTTCAACAAGAATCGTTAAAACCCTTCTACGGGGAAGACCATCCCACCGGCACCGGCGACTCTCACACACCAAACACGATACGTTGCGGTAACCACCCTGGCCGTTGGTGAAACATTATAATGAACTTGACTGACGGCCGGCAAAACTGTTGAACTGGTAAACAGAGTTAACGAACCGTGAATAAGCGAGCATAAATGTTGCGTTCGTGTTCCGTGGTGGTCACACCGCCGGTGGCTGTCAGTCCGTCGGTCGATCTGTCACGCGCTATGTACAGGGCTTCATTCCTACGTCTCGTGGACATCGTCCTCGTGGTCCAGTTTGGCCCCAAACTCACTGCGGCGTGGCAGTGCAAGTTCCGGTGCATCGATGCATCGAATCGTGTCATGTTATGAAGGCGTTCGTGAACAGGAGAAACACGCTGAGGCTTCGCTTCCAGAGAGACCATCGGGTCGGTTCCGCTCACTGACGGTGCATCGGTGAACTGCGGTCAGCAACTTCATTCCACGCGGCACGGTTAAGCTTTAGCTATTCAGGTGAAGCTGATCGATTGACATCGGCTACTAGGATCTAGATCCAAACTTATTCAGTGCGTATACGATGTGTCTTCGCTCATAGGTTGAGACTACGAACAACGGCGGGAAGCATTCTTGGCAATGACATACCGAACCGGTAGGAACCTCACCGTCGTGCAGCTCGAATGCCTCGCCAGGCTCCGGTGGGCTGGTCATGTCATGAGAACAGCGTACGACGAACCACCCCGTAAAGTTCCGTTACCCGTTTGCTACGTTCCGGTTTACGGTTGCACTTTATTTTGATACGATTGCACATATACTTTAAAGTGGCTCATCCGTCTCGCTGCACCGTTTAATCAGCTTCTAAGCAAAAGAGCTTCAACTCGAGTGCAAAACTTTAAGTTAGTGGTTAACACGACTCTACCCGTTCGAATAATAATAAATAAAATTAATGAAACATTATTATTCAATCAAAGTATTGATAAAACAAATTACTCAAATCACTTCATGCTGCACCGCAATCCACAAAGTGACATTCAAATAATAGATATCAGTCAGACGTTTTGAGTCTGCCTCGCCAACTCTCATGATTTATTTCCAAAGTATCCCCTAGCATATGTTAAGCATCGCAACGGATTGCGATGAAGCGAAAATGGATTTTAAATTAACAGCAAAACGGAAAGTTTCCTCTCAGTTCCGCATCTGGCACGGTATCGGTGAACAAACAACTTGCTCGCACGAAACTGATGCAATTATAATCGATACTGCAAGCGAACGTCTTCCTTAATTGCTTCCTTTCCGGGCGGACCCGGGGCCGACAAAAAGGACACTAATTGCTTCCTTCCGGGCGGTTTTCACAAAAGTACCCTTTTCGATTTCCAGTGCCTAGAGTGTCGCCGTCTCGCTAAATGTTTTCTCAACAATTTTCTTGTTTCTCTCTCTCTCTCTCTCTCTCACTCTCTTTTTCGGACGTGCCTTATCCAGTCTCAGCCGGAGCGAACCAAAGCCAGCAGTCGCACGATCACCTGCATCCTCACGGGCTGATTGGCAATTTGCATCATACGTACAACTATCTCAAGAGCACCGGCCAGGTGAGGCTAAAATATATATTCCTTTTTCAGTTTTTCCGAGCATCCTCAGTGACCGCACCACCGCCCGCATGTTTTGGGGATCCATTCGTGATGGTGTCCAAGTTAGCTTTTTGATGAATTTAGCTTATAGCGAAAGGAAAATTGGACCTTTCGAGGTAAAAAGAAACGGGAAAACGAGAAACCAAAAACCTGCAAATTGGAAAAATCATCCTCTGTTGTAGTTTCGAGCTAGCGAGCACACATCAATCAAACGAAACAACATAGCCGGACATTAGGGACAGCTTCTCGAACAGTTATCAGCAATTTCACAACCAATTAGGTTCGTGCGTTGCGGTTCGTTCGTCCATCATCCGTCTTCGCTGTATCGGTTCATATGCCAAAGGCGTCAATTCAACAGTGCATCAACTTGAATGCACTAGCTTAAGAGATAAAACCACAATAGATTTTCATGCTTATTGAGAGTATTTTCGATGAAGTACATGTTTAGCTGCAGGAAAATCAAGACCAATGATCAAGAACCTTTCGCTTGCGTAATTAATGCTGAAACACCTCCTTGGAAGTTATTTCAACACATTTTTCGTTAAAGTCAGTTCGCCCCTTTCGAAATAGTTTACCTTCCGCAACCTACAGATTCCAGATTCCGGATAATGCCGAGTAAGCCCGGTGCGATTCGCACCCAAGAGCGCCGAGTTCAGGTGGGTTTTGAAACACAAAGAATGAGCTCGATGAAAATAAGTTTTGTTGGGCGATAAATGCAACCAAAGTCGCGAACTTCCCATTTCCCCCACACAACCAGCCCGCCGGCCAGCCAGAGTCAGTCCAGCTGCACCTGGGCACCGGAACCGATGCCGGTGGCGGAGGGATAGAACTTATGATAATGCTTAGCTCCCGGAAGCGTATGCAATTTCGTGCAAATACGCCATTTCTATTTGTTTGGTTTACGGTGGTAACCCTTACGTTCTGCCATTCACTCGCTTTCTCTGGCCCCTGCCGCCGGGTCGCTACAGGACGACAATATCCTTCAGTCGCGGGCACCCCGGTTACGCCGGAGATGCCGCTTTGCTATGCAACAATTTATCTTTGCAAGATGTTGTATACATTTACATACGCGAAATTTGTGCCACACAGGACTCTGGGCGGGAAATTTATCCCACATGCGCGCACATCTTCGGAAGCAAATATAAAAAGAAAACAGCCAATGCACCGTGGGTTTCAGGGACTATCCTGGAGCCGATGGCGCTGACGGTCGTTCCACGCGAAACAACACGAAAAAGCCACCCACCGGCGGCGGGCTTGGGCTCGCTCCGTGTGTCTCTGTATGTTGGCAAACGATTTTGACACGTGCAACCATAATTCAAGTGGTTTTATGGGTATCTGCCGCCGCCGCCGTCGCCGCCGGTGAAGGCCACGAGAGTAGTGCGCGGACAACGGACTCTTCACGGAGCACCTTCCAGGTCACCACGATCGGCGGGCGATAAGCTAGCGCGAGTACCCCGACCAGCAAGTAGGTCACCCAGGATCCAGCTCCTCCGGGCAGCTCCTTCGCGGTGCCGCCGGTGGTTCTGACACATGAAAGAAGAACGCGACTCGAGAATGCCATTTTCATTTAACCGTTTTTGAACAAACAACATCAAAATCGTTTTTTCGTTTCGCTGAACAAAACACAACACACCCCAGACAAGCCCCAGTGCCCTGCCCTCAGAGGCACCCGTTTGAGCGGGTTGAAAACTTGGCGGTTTATCACTTTGCGTTACACTAAATCTTGGTTCTGGTGAACTGGCTCCAGGGCACGCTTCATGTGTGAGAACGATGAGCGAAAGGGCCATGTTTTGGGGGCGTCATAACATAAGCACGTTCGCATGAGACTATTGGCGGCCCGCACCTGTCTCCATCGTTGGAGGTGCTTGCCAGCGGAAGTACGAATCGTATCTTCTCTCCCGTGTGTGTGTGTGAGTCTTCTAGCGATTTTTTTACCAAAGGCATACATTATAATTTCGACTTTTTACAATGATAATCAGTGGAGTGCAAGAAGCTTCCGGTCACATCGGATCACTAAGCACCTATTTTACGAATATTATGGCACTTATGGAGGAACTACTTGGGTAAATGCCGATATTCTGGAAATGAAAGACGAACCGAGCAAATAAAAATCGTCCGCAGGAAATTTATGTATTGCAATGATCTTATGCCATCAATATGAAGTTGGTTATAGTAAAAATAATGTCTTATTTAGTAGGGAGCCCCTTAAAACTTTTAGCCAGCCTTCCATGGTCGTCCTCCAGCGATGAAGCATCATAATATTCTAAGCGATGCTACCATTCTGCGAACCATTCCCGACGAGGATCTGCAACTAAGTCTGTTGGACAAGGATCACCAGCTTCGGTTTATAGTATACATTAATGACCGTCACTTTGTCCAATTTAATAAGACATTACAACATATATTAGTGATCACTCCTAATCGTTGTCACGTGTTTTCCCTATTTAACTATCTGTGTGCGGGGAGCACGAATTCGCCCATCCTAAATTCATACATTTCTTACGTTTCTTATTTTTCTTCATCCTGCCTTGCAGATGACGCCAGGATGTGAACCTTTCCTTAGGGTGCGCCAGTTTCTAAGAATTTGGCTACTCGTTTACATCTGTGCTCTATGTGTGGGAAAATAATTGTTTACTCTGGCACTTTTACTCTTCCTGTACTACTGGTTCTTTAACCTGGATTATTTTCAACCTTGTGATTCAATGTGCAGGGTTAGATATTTTGATTCCACCACAATTTCAACCACAGGATCTGTCTGCTGGCTTTCCTACCAGGAATTCGTTTACAATTTCCAAAAAGGGCCACGGCGGAAGAAAACCACTTTATTCGTAAACTGTTTGCACCTGCGATTAAAAAAGCAAATGCTCGAGTTAGCTGTTTTACACTGTTATGTTTCTTTTATACTAACGTTGATTTGAACACCGTCGAAGAACCGGCTTAAGTAACAAAGCTTAAGTCGTTTTGAGTTGTCGCACTGCAAGAGCTGATGCAATTTGCTTGTCACTTTTGGAACACTCACTGAAATTTGAAGCAATTTTTGAAATACTTTTTGCGCATCTTTTTCTTTCAATGGGTAAAATTTTTATTTCACCTTTGGCCAATGCCAGAATAGTATTGATAACACATTAGTGTGGAAGCCAAAGATGCACGTCTTATCCAAACGGCTCTCCCGAAGGAACTAACTGCAACTGCAGCGCTGAATTCAACATTATGCGGCAGACCAACCATTACCATTATATTTTGCTGATATCAGCACAAATGGTCATGAAGACTCATGGCTGGACGCCGTTCTTGACCGCGCATGTTAAGCTTTCGCACAGGGCTAACGAGAGATCTTATTACAAATCCGTGCTGCATTATTGTGCGGCGGCTTGGGCAAGATCGCTCACAAGAAAAAGACAAAAATATAAGCTGAACAATTTTGCTCAGTTAAATAGTTGTCGAATTGGCAAATTAATTGAATCGTATAAGCGAGAAAGATGCACACAAGATACACACGATCGACACTTGAATCGCTGATAGAATAAAAGGTTAACAATTCGGTGCCGCGTGTTAATTAATTTCAAATGATAACTACAAAACATCACGCCGATCGATGCAAAGTTTATCCTTTAGCTTAGGGAGAAAGTCCAAAGAAACCTATTGAACTTTCTTCAATGTAATAAATGTATTTACTTTATGAACCACTATTACTTTTCCCGTACGGTGTTAACCTTTCAGATCCTCGAAGAATGCAAAGCAAAGATCCCCCAAAGCAAAGTGTGTCGACGATCAAAAAAACTTCCCCCAATGCCGGAGAAAGTGTGAAGATCGGCGGAATATTATCAAAACTCTATGGCAATGAGTGAAAGCAAACGAAACCAAACGCGCTGATACATCTGTGGTTGCCATTTTCAGCAACATAATTCTGATGGCAAAGATGCTGTCTAATCTCTGAAATCTTCCTTGTGGTCGAATGGAATCATGGCGAATTGGATAGTCGATAAACACGAGTGATCGGTGCGGAGCCACCGAGTTTCTTTGTAACCTCAATGACCTACTCTAGCCAATTCCTCTGAAAAATTCCATGTCGCCGATACAACTTTTCGCTTCTATAGGCGGCACCTCCTGTCAATGTTCCGAAGACCACCCACTCGTCCGAAATATGTTGTTAATTTTAATGTAAATGGCCAGTGCAAACACTTGCCGGACTCGTTCGTTCATTTCGATGTTTACCAGCCGCCGGCCGAACGCGTCTCCTCTCTGCGGGGCCATAAATATTCATCATTAACGGTTTAGTGTGTCTTTCACTTTTACTTTTGGGGGCGTTCTATGCGGCCTTTTGTGCACGTTTCTGGCTTACGCTGGAACACTCCTATCGGTTTCGAAGTGATTGGCTTTTTACAACCTGAACGTCAATACAGTGTTTTTGGAATCTTTCTTTCGCTCTTGCACAGATGCACAGCCTCAAGGCGACCGAGCTGAATAATACGCGCCGTTCCGCGGTGCCGATCATCTTCTTCAACCGCGTGCCGAAAGTGGGTAGCCAAACGTTCATGGAACTGCTACGCCGACTGGCGGTGCGCAACGACTACACCTTCCACCGGGACGTGGTCCAGCGGCTAGAGGTGATACGGTTGTCTCCCGAACGTCAACAAGAGCTAGCCGAAATGGTTATGGAGCTGCCGGTCCCGTCTGTCTACGTCAAGCACGTCTGCTACACCAACTTCACCCGCTTCGGTCTTCCGATGCCGATCTACGTCAACATGGTGCGCGACCCAGTCGAACGCATCATCAGCTGGTACTACTACGTCCGCGCGCCGTGGTACTACGTCGAGCGGAAGCAAGCCTTCCCAGATTTGCCGCTTCCCGATCCGCGCTGGCTGAAGAAAGACTTTGAAACGTGCGTCCTGCAGGGCGACCCCGAGTGTACCTACTCACAGAACGCAGTGCACGAGGGCATCGGTGACCACCGCCGGCAGACACTGTTCTTCTGCGGACACGGCGAAGAATGCCTGTAAGTGGTGTGGTGAGGGGGGGCACTGCATCGCATAAAATTCGTAATCTAATGTTTGTCCATTCTATCTACCGTCTAGACCCTTCAACAGTGCTGGTGCGCTCGAACGGGCAAAATATGCCGTCGAGAGCCAGTACGCCGTGGTCGGTGTGCTGGAAGATCTCAACACGACCCTCTCCGTGCTGGAGCAGTATGTGCCGCGCTTCTTTTCCGGTGCCAGCTCCGTCTACTTCAACGAGGTGAACGTGCTGCAGAAGATCAACAAGAACAGCTTCAAACCTCCGGTGAGCGAGGAGATCAAGGACCTGGTGCGACGAAACTTCACAAAAGAGATCGAGTTCTATCAGTTCTGCAAGCAGCGCCTCTACAAGCAGTACCTCGCCACACAGCTGCCCCTCAAGTAGTGTTAGTTCCCTCCAGTGCGTTCGCGGTTCGAACTCGGACGCCAAACGATCCTGGCAAATTGTTGCGTCAACCTAAGCACAAGCCCATCGCTCACCATAGCCACAATGGATCCGGATCCGAAATAAACACACAAAACCACATTCCCTTCATTATTTATGTATAAAATATTCATCGTAGAAATTAGGAACCACTAACAACAGCGCCTAGCGAGTGATGTATCGAGTAAAATTGTAGGGCAGAGCACTGAGAACCATGAAGAAGATCGGAAAAGGAAGCGATCGTGAAGAGAGGGGATGAAATCTTATCGCGATGGTCATGTTTTGCGTTATGGACCAAATGAGGAGCGTGTAAAAATACAAGAAAGTGCTGAAATACAACCGAATTGGAGTTAATTCTGGAAAAAACGGAACTTTTATTGGAAGCAGATAATCTTCGATGCAAAAATGTGAATGCAGATGTGAATAAAAGTATGTGAGCATTTGACCATTATGGAAAGAAATAAAAATTTATTAAGTGAAATAAAACGCATGTTTCCTTCTTGTCAACCATACTCCTCAATTGAAGTGCCTGATAAAGACAAACGTCTTTGATAATAAGGTTATGATCTGTATTAGAACACATGTGGTACATTTCAAATGCCTTTCAATAAACAAAATATACTCGAGAACGAAAAAACTTAAAACAAAAATCACTAAACTTCTGTGAAAGTGAAAATTTAAACATAATTCGGGAGTTCAGCAGAATAATCGAAGGTCTGCTAATTTTCGGCGCACACCATCAACAGGCACGGATATGGTGATAAATATTTATATATATTAGTTCAACTAGTTCCCTGCGAAGGTTTCAGTGGCTTGCGCTTCCTCAAGCCTCTTTTGTAATCAGTGAAAATAAATCATATTAAACGGAATAAACTCTTATGCGCTTTGATATAAGCATTGACTAGCTTTCAATGGTTGCTTTGTCTGCGTTCATGAAATGATGTTTCGTTGCTCGTCGCACTTCTGAATCGCTGCTGGTGCAGTAAATGATGTATTCCTTTACCTCGTCCTCAAACTCTCTCTGGCACCCGTTCACAAAGACGTGTTCTTCGGCATTTGCAGCCGGAACGATCACGATTGCCCCAGCAAGATTGTGTGTGTAGAAATGAACGTTGAAATCACCGAACCACTGCTTTGTGGATTGTATATGACGAAAAGCTTGTCTTACCACTGCCTCGTGTTGGGATTGGTTATATCTGTTGATCTAGACGTGTGGTAAAAAAAATTATTATCTCCATTAGTTTACGGAACACCAAATCAAAAGAATTATTTTAAAATGTTACCTTTTCACTAAGATCGACAGGAGACGTCATGATTTGTTGATATAAATTACGCTTTCGATAGCGTGTAATAATTTCTTTGGTTTTCTCCAACCCAGGAAGTTTGCTGGACAGGAGTTCTTCGATAATGCTATCATTTAGGTACATAAACAGCTCCAGATTGTTATGAACTTTAGAAAGACGTTCGCATTGTCCATTGCTTAAAACGATAGAGGTATTTGCAAAAATATCAATAAAAAAGAATGTGAAGTAACAAACACAGCAAACAATCCTTTACATTAATGGACAAATTAAAAAGCCATTGGTACTTTCTTCATAATGCTATGCAACTGCAAATATAATAAAACTATATTTCACTTGAATTTTTTTAAATTTAAATATCCTAAAACGTTATCCGTCTCCCCTAACGCGCGCTGGCATCTTTGACTGGGATGCCGAAAAGGCATCGTCGCAGTGCGCATGGTCAAGGATATGCATTTGAGGACAACACAACAACATTGAGACGGGACGGACAGTCTGTCAACCGATTATTATCAACAGTTATTTGTGTGAGCCAAATTGTTTGTCCTACTTTGGAGCTACCAGCTGATAAGTAAATAGAATAAAGACTGCACACTAGTCTGCGGATTGACCCAATGACAATCGGAATCACCGTACAACAAAAGAGTGTGGACAAGTGCTAGAAACATGATTTCACCTCAGTGGACCAGTAGCATGTTGCGTGTTGCGTTTTTTTGCACCACAATCTTCAACTATTTCGAAACGTCCGCCGTGATAGCAGCAAAAGGGCCACATCATCCAGGTGGTGATTTCAGTCGCAAATCCGGCCGGCAACAGTTAGATGAACATCTTCAGCACCAACGCGAGTGAGTTGCTTCCTTTTCGGAGGCAAATTTGTTAGGCAAGTCATTGCAAACGAATGCTTTTGCAGACACTTGGAGGAAGATTTGAAAGGACTACCAATCGACGATCAGCTACTAACGGAAATGTCGGAAGACGAGAAAAATTTCTACTATTTTAAACTGCACGATTCTGACAACAACGACAACCTGGATGGGCTGGAAATGTTACACGCAGCGACACATCACAACCATCACCATCACCGTCACGGGAGCAGCGGAAGCGATCGTTCGGTGGAAACGACCGATGACCAGACGCTGTTCGTGAGAGAAGATGATTTAAGCCACATTATCGGCAAGTGACGTACGAGATGTGACAAACGCACGCATCTAACGGGCCTTCTTTTTCCAGAGGTTATCGATGACTTTATCGAATTCGCTGATAAGGATAGAAATGGGTTGCTTAACTACCCTGAGTACATAAGTGCAATCAACGTGAATGAACCCAAAACAACATCAAGTCCAGGCCCTCACGAACCCATCGGTGGCTTCTCTTCGAATGAGATTCATCCCGGCGCTTCGGACATTGACGAACCCCCAATAAAATCATTGCAAAATTAACATACGGCTATCGAATGTGGTTGATGTACTTACCGAGAGAAACGAAATCCTGCTCGTTCCGCTTCGTGCAGTGCGTCACACACCATCAGTTCGCCGGCCAGTACATTTGGATCCTCATAACAGCGGCGATGGAGCTCTTGGCGGGCACCGGCCATCTCGTACACTAACGCGTAATCACGCAGATCGTACGCCAATAACGATTCGTCGCCAACTCGAACGATCTTAGCCCGTTCGAAAATCTCCCGAAAGGGGCGCGACGGTTGTATGATGTTCGGCACGTGGTAGGAGTCGCGCTGAAGGTAGTCGCACCGATCTACATCCACGTCGGCACTCACAATCTGCGCCAGGTAGCGACGATCGGGAGTCAGCAAATCGGACGCACTTCCACTTATTAAACTGCATACCAGCGCAATTTCTCCATCGGAGAGATCCGTTGCGCGTCGCAATATTCTGTTAACGAGTTTCACCGAGCATTCTTCGTGCTGTCAAGGTGCAAAGACGAATACGGAGTTGGTAAAATAATGGATACAACGTTACCATGGCAACACACCAACCTTCCAACGTTCACCGTATGCTCCGACAAACTTTTCCCAAGTATGCGAGAACGGTCCATGGCCAACATCATGTAGTACGGCGGCCAACTAGAAAAGAGGGTCCCGGAAAAGGTGACATGAAGCCGTACTCGTTTCCCTCCCCTCTAACTTACCAAAACACATTTCCGATCCCCATCATCAATCGTGTGAGTCCAACTTAAAGAATCCAGCAAACGTCCAGCCAAATAGCAAGCGCTGAAAAGGTTCGAAATGAGATCCAACATACGCATTTCATTACTCTCCACGAAAACTAACTTGGCACATTTTCCAACAACTTACCCCAGCGAGTGTTCGAATCTACTATGATCGGCTCCATCATATTTGGCGTCCGACGTACCCAGCTGCTTCAAATACTTCAGCCGCTGAAACTCTTCCACTGCGGTCACATCCCGAATGTACGATGGCAGTTTTACCAGACCGTATACTTCATCGTCGTACCAAAACTCCCTACCGTTTTCCGAGCTCATTTCTTCTGATATTTCGTCTCGGCGGAGTCTTCTCGAGAACCAAGATAACGCCAATCTATTGCCAAGAAGTCCGATCTGTTTCAATGTCGCATAGAAACTACTGTGCGACCAGAGTTTTGTAGACTGAATAGAGAGTTGCCGGAACAAGTTGCTTCCTTCGCTAACGAAGAAAACAAAGGAACCTGATTCGTTGTTATCTGTGCGTTCCATGAATTTTCCATTGCACACAAACAAAGCACATAACGAGAAGTTCCCAAAAATTGTCCCCCTCCCCTTAGCAGACCACCAACGACCAAAACGCGGTCCACATGCTCAACAATGTAACTACATAAATACGCACAAGCCCTTAGAGAGGTAGGGGGACAATTTCGAAGAATGGCCAGCAAATCGAACAGAACTCCTCGAAGTGCGTAAAATGTAAATAAACAACACGACTCACAGCACTGCCAGCTGACAGCATTGTCAGTACGACAATGAAACCACTGTTTAAGAGTGTGAATTTTGGTTTTTCGGTAATTACCGCGAAGGTGAAATTTTGGTACCGTTTTGTAAAATCCAAATGAAAGCATTGAAAGTTAGTTTTAAACGCACCACAATTAAAGGAACAAATTTATTTAAGGAAGAATGAAAAGAAACTATAAGGAACTTGTTTTGCACTTGCCTTCACTGTAAAAGTGACAGTGGCCTTGTTGACAATTCTCGGTCGGATTGATTTGCGCGCTTTTCGTCGGTCCCAATCCCAGCATATTAATCGTTAATAATTAATCGTTAAGGCCAATTGCTTGGTAAAACAGTTCTAGTTAATCGAAAAGTGATGGCACATCAAGAGCAAAGTAAACAGTGGTTCCTCCCTTGGTCGATCGTTCAACGATCTTTTAATCCATTCGATTTTGTGCTTTTGTCGTTCTCACTTTCTTACACCAGAATTGATAAAGAAGAAGTCCAAGTATGCAAATGAAGATAACTATGCCGCACTGGCGGAAACCTGCCAACGATTGGGAGAGCTCTACCAGGAACGCGAAGAACACCAGCGTGCGCTGAACGAATTCAAATTGGCGGCCAAGGCGTATGATAAACTGGATCGCCGTATGGACCGCGGGTTGGCGTATCGTATGGTCGGCGAGATGTACCTCATGATGGGCCAGTTCAAGGAGGCTCTCCAGAACGTACAGGCGTACATGCGGGCGGCCCAGCGTGAGGGAAATCGTAAGGAATTACAGCGAGCTCTTGTCACCATTGGACGTGTCCACCTACACCGGGCAGAATGTCAACCCAAGTCCAGCGCCGGGTCGGATCTCAAAGAAGCGGAGCGAGCGTTTCGCAAGAGCCTTACACTGTGCAAAGATCTTCATGGAAGCATCAGCAAGCACGATCTGATGGAAATGGAGGCCGGAATATACCTAAACCTAGGAATTACGCTCGATCGGCAAGACAAAGTGGACGATGCGCAAGAACACATGGAACGGGCCATAAAATTGGCTCGCGAGGCCGATCTGTTCGAGCTGCTACACACGTGCTACAACACCATGGCGCTGTCCGCTTCGCGTTGGGAACACGAGGACAGTGTACTGCACCACGGTAAAACGCTACGGTTGCTCAACCACGCCCAGGAGGTGGCCTCGAGGTTGCACAATCGGGCCTCGAAAATGTGCCAAACGCTCCTGCTGAAGTCGAACTTTTTTCTCCGGATGGGTGATTTTCAGAGTGCTCGGCAAACGCTTAAAAAGGCTTACCGCCTGAAGACGCCTGTCGCTGCTGATGCCGCACAGATCGAAAAACTTTTAAAGGTGTTGGTTGCGATGTGTCGGACAGAGGATGAGCTCGTCACGACTGAGTCGGCCAATTATGGACGTCGAAAAGCGCTCTACGAGCGCATGGGTGACGGTTCGTGCCAGTTGCGATTGTACGCGAAAGCCATCGACTACTACCGCCGGATGCTGGAGTGCGCTGAAGAGGCTGGCGAAGTTGGTGTGCAGCTGATACCCTGCTACGTGAGTCTTTATCAAACCTTCATCGACAACCGCCAGTATGAGGAAGCTCTCGAGTTTCTTTGGAAGGAGTACGGCGTGATTGCAGACGAGCCAAAGGAAGCATATCAAACGCTGATGCAAATTGCAAAGATTTACGAGCGTCAGAAAGCGCGACCGTTCTTCGACGCGGACGGTATCTATCGTCGAGCACGCTCTGAAGCACAAAAGCTTGGGTCACGGGAACTAGAGCGGACTGCATTGCAGCGAGCGATTAAGTTGCTTCGCAACAACGGCGCAGACATATTGGCGGATCAGCTGGAACAGGAGGCAATCGCAGCGGGCATTGAACTGACATCCGCCGCACTACCTGATAGTGAAGAATTACCGGACACCGAAGATTTACCGCCCATTGCGGCTGAGATGGGGGACGACGGAAATGAAGAGGAGGATGCACATGATACTCCTAACATTGGTGATAATATCCAGCTAGATGTCGATTTGTCCGACGATTCTGACAGTGAACAACAGTGGAACAGCAAGGCCCCAGCCAGCAGTGGTTCAAGGAGCACATCCGATCGCTCGGGGGCCACTCCCGGATCGCGAACACGCAAACGCGGAACAGCATTTGCGGTGCGCCGCAACAACAAGGGTGAAACGCAGCTGCACTCGGCGGCCATTTCTGGCAATCGGCTACTGGCGGAGCGACTGATTGCGCAGGGGCATCCGGTAAACGTGCGTGATCATGCCGGTTGGCTTCCACTGCATGAAGCTTGTATTCACGGGCGCGCCGAGATCGTAGCTCTACTGCTCGACCACGGGTCTCATTTGAATGACAAAGGCGGAACCAGTTGCGATGGCATTACGCCATTATACGATGCGTGCTCAAACGGACGATTGGACGTTATCGAACTGCTGCTTGAGCGAGGAGCCAACGCAACGCAACGTACCGATTTCGGCGACACGACCCTGCAAGTACTCAACAAATGGTACATTGAGCAAAGCTCGGGTAGTCTATCATACGAAGAAAGTGCGCAGTACAAACGCATTCATGATGTGTTAGTTGCAAAATTCGATGCAGCTGCCATACAAACGTCGCCTCCAGCGGAAGTAAAAACCCCTAAAACACAAACTCAAAGAGCGAACGAAAAACTTCGCTCAACGCCGGTGCGTGAAACACCGCCCTCGGCTTTGAGTTCCTCTGTCGTTTCATTGACATCACTCCCACGACCGCGATTAACACAGACTGTAAGTCCACCAACGAATGAAAGTGCCTCTGCCATAAAGCATCGTAACGTCCTTCGAAATCACGACATTGATTGGGTTACCTCAGCTCTCACGGAATGGAGTGACGACGACTCCGACGAACGTGAATCTGGATCAAAATCTCCGGTCGGCTTAAAAGAGTACTGCCACGCAATGAACACGTTGCGAAAGTCGAATGCACGTGAATCCGTAACTGAGCCGATTGAAAAGGCGCGGCTAGCGAATTCACCATCTAAAAAGCGTCCAGCTCACATGGCAAAGGACGAGGTAGATGCCGATGATTGGCTTATCGACGACATGCAACAGTCGGCAAAACGAAGTCGCATCAGTCACAAACTGGACAACTCGATAATCGAAGGACAGCAGTTGAGACGATCCTCTTCCTTCTGTAGTCCTCCCCCGGAACGAGTTCCGAGGGTTGATGATGAGCCTACAACGATACAACATCACATCGAAGCATTGTATGATTCCGATACTTCAGAGGAGTATAACTTTGAAGAGTTGACGAGGCAAACTTCACCAGCTCCTAGTCCTGACGCTATCGACTGTAACGCATTCGACGTGCTGATTGCTAACTCGTCGAAAAGCTTTCGCCGCAAACGCCGACGACGAAATTCATCTGAACACAATTACAGGCGAGCTTCCGGCGATCAGCTATCTCTGCTCGAAACAGGTTTCCAGCGCACGCTGATCACCTGTCTGGAGGAGGAAGAAAACGTAGAACCGTTCTCGCTTTCGCCACCAGATCGTTCATTGAGTCCAACGCCATGCACCGAGATCGCGGTCGAAAGCGACATTGAGATGCCTGTAGTGGAACCCGAGCCGTGGCCATCATTGGAATTCACATTGGACAACGGGGTGTCCCTAACTTTATCCCTAACAAATGTGCCAGAAGAGAAGCTCACGATCGGTTGGCTGCACAAGAAGCTAGTTGGCTCGTACATGATGTATGTCTGCGTCTGGAGCTTTGGTTGCTTACTGCAAGATTCACTACAAAACTCTTTTCCATAGGTTACACGGTAAACAGCCTACCATAAAGATAATCTCTGTGGACGACAGCCCTGTGGAAGATTCCTTCGCCGATAGCGATCCGCTGAGTGCATTGATTCCGCGCAGTTCCGTAGAGAGTATGGCGCTCAACGCTCAGATAACCGGATGGAAACAAATAAACCTTGAAATGTTTTACACCGATTATTGTCACGTGCATAGTTTGGGTAAGCAAAGCCTTTCGAAATTTTGGCCGCTTAGTATTGATCACACGACTTCTTACAATTGTCTAGCGATCGATGAAGCATTCCTCGAGCAACTGAAAGCGATGGATGGTGCGACGGAAATTGCTCTGCAACGGTTCGCCGTTCAGAAGAAACCACACTCGGCGACCATTCTTTTTGCATCGATTTTCTTCCAACAAGACCGCTTGAAGGAGTTGGATTTGACGATGAACGGAATCACAGACGACCAAATGGCAGACTTTGTACGCTACCTACCTTCCTGTAAGCAGTTGCGCGTACTCCGACTAGTCAACAACAGTCTGACCAGCCGCTCAGTCGAACTGCTTTGCCTACGAAATCACCAGGATGATGATGTTGCGTCTCGGACCACTACGACGGACACGCATGTGACGCCTCGAGCAGTGGCGTTAGGGGACGGTTTACTGACGGAACTGGACCTCAGTAGCAATTCACTACGAAGCGAGGGCCTAATACCACTCGGCGTTCTGTGTAGTATGTTGCCCCATTTAAAAATTCTGCGCATTCGATCGAATCTAATTTACGACTTCGTTCCCTCCGAGCACCCCTTAATCGACGTTAGTCGCTTGACAACGTTCGATATTTCAAGAAATGCGCTCACGGATCGCTCGGTAGAATGTCTGCTGCAGCTGTTGGTGGACGGTCAGTTACAGGAAGCTCACCTGAACCATCTGCCAATGTTCTGTCCGGACTTTAAGCCAAAACTCTGGCAAACGATCGGCACACATCAGCTCGATGGTTTGCGACTGCTGAACTTATCCAGTTGTAAACTGTCGGACGAGGAACTAGAGTCAACGGTACTGCCAACAATCGAGAAGTGCTGCAAGCGACTGACGCATCTGGACCTGTCGATGAACGTTTGGCTCACGCAACAGTCCTTCCTAGCTCTGTTGCGTCACTGTTCTAGGGCATCGAATGTGTTGGAGCTGGTGCGATTCGAGTTCAACGTAAATTTACTGTCCGAGTTGGAAACCACAGTTAATTCAATCGATCAACTTTTGCAACGCATCGGCTTCAGCCCGGCTGCACATTACCCAACAGAACTCGTTGTCATGCTGCCGATCCGTGGATACACAGATGAGCGACGCAAGCTACTCCTTGCATTTTTGGGCGATTTTTGGCAGCAGCTTTGGCCAACGAGACAATCGCGCATAGACCGCTCCGAAACAGACGGTTATTTGTTTACTCTTAGTACTACTCAGCGTAGTGTACCGGAAACTTGAGTCGAAAGTGCAGGCAAATTTTATGTAAATCTGACGATCAGTATAACCATTACCAATAAGCATACTCCTGTTTTTAGTGATGACAGCATTTGTTTGGATTCAAAATAAAAAAGCCAACATAAAAAAACTCTATTTTGTTGGTAAGCGTTGAAAATGGAGATCTTACAGTATTTCGCCGATGCTACTCTATAATACTCGTTTACTGAAACCAGCGGTGCGGCTCGTTCGTCAGCAATGCAGGCAGTACGAGCGCTTTTGATTATCAATGCAATTGGCTACTGACCCGTGTCGTGCCCTGTCGTGCCCTGTCGTGCCCTGTCGTGCTCTCCATTGTAGGATTAGGAGTAGATCGAGGAGGCAAGTTGCTCGTAGATGCTTGTCAGCTCGTTGTACAGCTGTTTTTTCACCATATTCGATGCGCCCCACGGCCGTACCTTGTCTGTGTCCGCTTTGCTGACGGGGTGTGCACAACGCTCAAGGATACGTAACAAACGGTTCGGGCTTTTCTCCGTCACCAAGATGCCTGGTTCACCGGCAGTGCCGAGGAATATCTAACAATGAGACAGCATGAGAAAGTTGAATGTAGTATGAAACTTCTATTTCGATCGAGTCTCCTACCTTCTCGCAAACAATCTGCAGGTTGTTGTTCAGCAACCGGGTTGTACACTGATGGACTGTTGTGTTGCAACGGCTCCGGCAATCGTAATAAAAGCAATCATTATCCGACTGGCACGAACGTCCATCCGAAAGCTTACGATCGATTGACGCCTCCGGTACAATGTAGCGGAGATCGTGGTATTTCATGCGACTGTCGCTGATACCGAACCCGGCCAGTATAACCGAACACATCTGGAACCTATTCTGAGCCATCTCCTCCAGATAGTCCAGTATCAGGACGGCCACCTTGATGTGGTACCGCCACTTGGATAGATCAATGTGATTCGTAAAGTGATACCGCCGTTCGTCGAACTCGACCGTCTCCAGCAGCTCGGTGATGAACAGATCGCCGCAGGTACCGATCACCTGCGGAAAGATTTCCTTCTCCTCGTACAGTCGACTCAGCAGGTACTCGTTGTTTTGTATGAGGTTCCAGCTGTTGCGCATGCTAGCGTGAAATAGGACGTGATTGTTCTTGTTCTTCAGCTTGAGCAAATTGTTTAGCTTATCGAAGGGTAACTGCAAATCATACTGCAACGCAATGTAACGTCGCACGATGCCAACGTACTCGGATTCCGTTGGAAAGTGTTCCTCCCGCCGATGACTATCGATCCACGAGAGCTTCTCATAGCTCGCATCCGGTACCGCATGCTGGTTTACGAGAATTGGTCTATCAGCTAGCTTCGTTCGAGCCATTTTCCCGCTCGGGGGAATTTTCATTTGCGTTGGGTCAGCCTTACCTTCAGCACTACGAACTGTTGGGCTTTGCGCGCCAAGAAACGGTTAGGATGTGTGGGATGAAGCATCGCCTGGTCGGTGGAAGGGCACCGAAACTCCGATATCGTGTCCCCGGCACAGAGCTCCGGGCACATGTAGCCCGTGATTTCATTGCTGTAGTACTGATTGCACTGCAAGTGTTGCCATTTGAGGTAATCTTCATTTACTGCACAACGAGTACTTACTGTTTTTGAAATTTTCCACTCAACGAGCACATCGAAACAGTAGTAAACGCCTGTCACCAGGTATGCGACCACTCCGAACAACACCAGCACTAAGATTGTAGCACACGCCACGGCAAAGTAATAGCGACGTCGGGGCGAAAACCGAAGCTTACGGGTAATGATTTTCATTCGATTCTGCAGCACTAGTCGGCTGCCACCACTCCCTATTAGCATCTTGCGGCACTCCTAGGATGCCAATCAATCTAGTCAATGCGCGATTCCTCCAGGCGGCTTGATATTGAAAGGACACTAATCGCTTCCTTCCTTACAATGGCTGCCTAAACATGCTAACCTTCGCCCATAATGCCTCTCGGCTGCTTTACCCCGACACGTTCACCTTACCCCAGAACCTTTGCCGACCTTCCGACTAGTAACACTTCCGGTGGCGGAAATAGACAACCCAGTCACAACAAAACAATAGCCGGTGGCCTGTGTTCGTGGCGTCTTGTATCGTAAGTTACATAAAAACAAATGTCCGCCCAAAATGTCACCGCCCAGTCCAAGGACGCAAAAATGGGTGCGTGCGCCTCCATCACGAAGGAACACGCGTTTGTTTTGAAGTGTGACGTCATGTCGACGAACCAGGGACTGTGGAGCCTGGAGCATTGCGCATGATTACCCCAAGCCCCCAAGCCTAACGCACACTATCTACTGCCCAGACACGTGTCTTTTCTCTCTTTCACAACGCAGCTTTCGTGCCACTTCGCCCCTTGCCCCTTGCCTCTTGTCACATGCCGCTGCCAAGTGTGTCCGTGCCACTTCGACTTAATACATTATCAGAATTTTGTTCATCCAGATCCAGATAACCTTTTCGCTGAATGAAAAAAGATTTCAATTTGCAAAAAACAGATCACATTTGGTCCTCATTGTATAGTAAATGTGATAGTCCTTTGATAGAACAATCAGCGGAGATTGATGTCGACGAGAAAAAAATCTTCACAATGCACATTTTTTCTGCACTGAATTTTAATATGTTTAATTTATTTATTTAAAGAAAATTTCACGGCTTATTCATTACTTAATTGCAATCACTAAAGATTGGCCATTGGCAGATCATACAATGTTGGAGTTCAATAGGCTAATGAACTGTGGTGTTTTCAACAACCGAAAACAAACGTTTGTTTCTTTTCTTTCAGACATTTTTAGACTTTCAGTCTACGCAACGGCTTCATGGTGATAACTCGCCTGCCTGTCCTGAATTCTCACGGCCACCGGCAGCATCAATGAAAATAAAGCGTAATCAACCATAATCTACCGCAAAAAACTCGTGCAAACCCACACTGTTGGCCGTAAATTGCCAAATGAAGTAAAAAGCTTCCGGCGATAGCGCAGAGTACGCACAGTAATTTGTATACTTTTCCCTTCTACAATCACGCTGCCCGCGGCGGACAAGCCCGACCAGCACTTTTCTCGTGGGTCACAGACGCTGAAACTATTAATACGGATTACCCAACAATCGCGCCAGTGGCCTCCGGAGCTAGGGACAGTTTAATCTTTTGCTGCAACAAAGACTGTTTTTCTTTGAGCAATTAATGTTTGCCTCGCAACGACTGTAGTTTGTTCGTCGATTAGCAACATTTCATCTTTAAAGAACGCTTTCTGAAATAGGCTTCCTGTTTGACTAAATAAAAAACAATCCCCGGTAGGCTTTCGGTGACGAAGGCGGCATGATCACATTAGTGAAGGAAGAAACCAAAAAAAACTATTGTGCCTATGATAACGAACCCGGCTCAACTGTCCATCCGGTAGCTCGAAGTGCCCTGGAGCGTAGCGAGTAAACGCACATGCCGAAGATAGTAGAGGCCAATAGCGGCACAAAGGGACGCGAGAGGAGGCACAGATAGAAGCGCTACCGTAGCTTTTACTGCTCAGCCGTGTGCCGGCACCGGGTCAGTTCCGTTTCAGCACTTGGCACAGTGGCAGCACCTCGCGATCGCTCGTGTGTAGAACTCGCGTCCCGAGAACTCGGCAGTGAAAACGTATCGCAAGGACGCTTGATACGTTGATTACAGCGGAGAAGCTGTTTATGCAAAACGAACGAGATTTTGCCAACAATACAAACATCATGGCAACAACGGACATTGGGTATCAATACAAACGAACAAACACGAATGGCAGCTTGCATCAACCGCTGGATATCGCGATCGTTGGCGGAGGACTGGTGAGTGACCTACGCTCGGTAACCTAATCCCAGTTTGCGGGCGCCTGAAAACGTCTCTGTGCGAAATTCAATTCGACAATGTACAGTGATCGCTATTGAGTGGTGAAAATCTGTCACTGATCTAGCACGTGTATTACTTATCATTTTCACTTGTTAACTACAATTAGGTTAACCTCAATCGACCACACTTGGCCTTTTTTACTCGCGAACTCTGTTCTATAAATGTTTTGGTGTTCTTTCCGCAGGTTGGCTCCCTGTTAGCCCTCCATCTGGGCAAGAAGGGCCACGAAGTGAATCTGTACGAGTATCGAGAAGGTAAAGTACACGCTCAACCCATCGATGCGGATCAATAATCTGTAGCGTAATCGATACATATAATCGACACAATAGACATTCGCACGGCCGAGCTGGTGGTTGGGCGCAGTATCAACCTCGCCCTGTCTGCGCGTGGGCGCCGTGCCCTGGCCGAAGTTGGCCTGGAGGAAGCCCTGCTTGGTCACGGTATACCGATGGCGGGCCGGATGCTACACGATCTGAGCGGCCAGCGGAAGGTTGTGCCGTACGATGCGAACACCAAGCAGTGCATCTACTCCGTCGGTCGTAAGCATCTGAACGAGGTGCTGCTCAACGGTAATTGCTACAAAGAATTCCACTCGGAGTGTAGGATTACACTTCGGGTGCGCCAATGGAACGACATTTGTAAGGATTCCGTTTTTCCGTTTTCTGTTTCCACGCTTTTCTTTCAGCCGCCGAAAAGTATCCAAACATTCACCTGAACTTCAACCACAAGCTGGTCAGCGCCGACTTGGACGAGGGACACTTTTCGATGATCGAGTAAGTACAGTGTCCATTAATGGTCGATCGAACGAAACCTATGATCTGCATAGGCGTTCCAGCTCAACTTCGATCCAGCAGAACTGTCTGTCTAGTTCCTAGATTTGTTTCCGGCTCCCTCGCTCGTTAGTTTACTTTTCATCATTGACGCATCTGGTCATTCACCGTTTGTCGCCAGGTGCGCTACACGTGCGAACACCATGGCCCAACAACGTAAACTCATGGACATGCCTCTCGAGCCGACCGCAGGGGTTCAATACCCAGAGCCGAGTCGCCAAGAGGGTTTATTTGCAAATGAGCCTTTTAGGAAGATAAACCACCTGTTATCGGCACTAGAAACAGAAGCTTACTCTCTTCAAGTACGAGGTTTCCGTTATCAGTAGAAGGACTTCGTGTCTAATCGCTTTCGGTAGGCTTCCATAATGCTTAATTAATGCTTCGGTAGGCTTCCATACAAAAGGATTTTAATCTCAAGGGGTTGGCCTCCGTTTCCTGAAATGGAAAGTTTACGGTATTTCCATTGCAAAGAGGTCGGTCCAAAAATAGTTTCTTGTATTCTGACTCACTTGCCGGAGGATCGCCGGATCTCTTATCTTCCAATCTGCTTAGCAAGTATTTACAAAATATATTTTTTATCAAATCTCTTTGAATAGATTATTAACACTTTCTTAGGGCCGATAAAGATTGATAGGATCATTTTAATACAGCCACGGCATGCAATCAGTCAACGATAGGATACTAATACATCATTGGCTCTTCTTTGACCGTAAATTGCAGTCCAACAACGAAGGAAATAAAGGACGCCCAAGCCGATCTGATTGTCGGGTGCGACGGTGCGTATAGTGCCGTTCGGAAGGAGATCATCAAGCGGCCAAGGTACGACTTCAGCCAGACATACATCGAGCACGGCTACCTGGAACTTTGCATTCCACCGTTGCCCACCGGAGAATTTGCGATGCCCCACAACTATCTGCACATTTGGCCACGAGGGAAGTTCATGATGATCGCTCTGCCCAATCAGGATCGCACCTGGACCGTAACGCTGTTCATGCCGTTTACCCACTTCAACAGTATTACCGATGCGGACAGTTTGTTGAGCTTCTTCCGTCAGTACTTCCCTGACGCGATCGATCTGATTGGGCGCGAACGGTTGGTCAAGGATTTCTTCAAGATCAAACCGCAGTCCCTGGTAATGATCAAGTGCCGCCCGTATCACGTTGGTACGAAGGCACTGATAGTGGGCGACGCAGCCCACGCGATGGTTCCGTTTTATGGTCAAGGAATGAATGCTGGATTCGAGGACTGCAGCCTGCTGACGGAACTGTTTAGCAGATATGGAACCGACTTGGGCCGTATTTTGCCCGAGTTTAGCGAGCGGCGTTGGGAGGATGCACACTCGATTTGCGATTTGGCCATGTACAACTACATAGAGGTAAAATCAGTGCGCGATCATTTTGCTACTCCTGTGTTAACGTGATGTGTTCTCGATCGCAGATGCGTGATCTGGTTACGAAGCGATCGTATTTGCTGCGCAAAAAACTGGACGAGATACTATTTTGGCTGCTACCAAACACATGGGTCCCGCTTTACAACTCGGTATCCTTTTCCCACATGCCATACAGCCAGTGCATCGCCAATCGCGCGTGGCAGGATAAGGTTTGTAACTGGCACGTAGCCGAGAGGATATTTTGTTTAAACCATGATCTGCTATTCCTGCTTTTAGATACTGACCCGCGCAATATATGGTGGATCGGTTTTCGTCGTTGCGGCCATAGGAACGCTTTGCTACCGATACCTGAATGTGAGCCATTTTGAACGATTATCGGCGTCCATTGTAAATGCTGTTAAGTTGCTCAAGTCCAACTAAAACCTATTCACTTAATAACTGGAGCCTTAGTTGATTCTCATTCGACTTGTATTCGAAATAGATTGGCTAGATAAAACAATTACTCCCGTTTATGTTCGTGTCTTATCATTTTATTAGTCAAACTACGTTCTCACGATAGTCTCATTAATGTTATGGTAGCTTACCATAGGTCACTTGCGTTTAACCAGAAAACTGTTCCTATCTTCACCCTCTACTACCGTAAAACCATGCACATTAATCCTACATTTAATACAAAACAAATTTACTACAAAAATAGCGTGCATACAAAGAACAACGAGGAAGTGACCAAAAAACAATAATAAGCTTCAGGTTCTGAATTTACAGTATTAGCGTACAATGTTTTCTTATCCTGTTCGAACCAAGTGAAGAAGATCAATGGCCTTCCAATTTGCTCTTCGCTAAATAAATAGTACTAACCGGCCAAACCGCAAATTCTATGAACCAGCATAAAATGTACAAAAATCTTTGCCTTCCCAAGTCTTTTATCTCCAACCTTAGCCTTACGCCAGGAATTGGGCGATCCTGCCACAGGGTCTTTCAGTCGTTTATTCCAGCACAAGCTTCACGTTCTTGTGGTCAGTGATGAAGCGTGCTTTGTGCGTTTCGAACAGCAGATCCAGCTCGCGACAGAAGCGATCGTGCACCTCGTCGATCTGCTCGTTGGTGGGGTTATCCGACTGCACCACTTCTATCGGTGCTCCGACTGAATGCAAAAGATGAAATATTTAGATCTTATCTTAAGAAATCTTCTACCCTCTATAGCCCCACTTACCGACAGTGTTAAGCGGTTTCCGGCGCGGTATCAGCCCGTAACTGTACTGGAAGAAACCGCGACCAACGAATGCCGCCGGCGCTATTCCCGTCGTGTTCTTCACGAACTCCTGGAACCGGCGCAACTTCGAGCCCGGCGGATTCGGTGGTTGATCGAATAGGTCGACTTCACCGAATGTCATCACGGGAACGAGCGGTGTACCGGCTTTAATGGCCAGCTTACAGAAACCTTTGCGCTTTCGCAGCACCAGCGTGTAGTTGTTGGGCCGACAATGCAGGGACTCTGCCGCACCGCCGACGACGATCACGACCGCATTGCCTGTGTAGCCATCGGCGTTCAGTGGGTGGTCGGGTTTATTCGACGCCTTCAGCAAACTCAAAATGCTGGTCTGGTTGGCCGAAACAAGCCCCCACGAAAGCAGCAGTTCACGAAAGAAGGGGATGACGAAGTGGAAGTTGAGTGTGACGGGCCGAGACCGAATCTTGGGAAAATGTTCGGCAAAACCAGTCACACTGGTGGCGAAATTGATGAAAACTCCGAGTCTGGCAAAATAAAAGAATACAAGATTAAATAAATCTGTAAAAATCGCATATTGATAGATACGATAGGCTCAAAATACCACAACCCGTATCTTAATCCTGTTACTATCGGCCTTTGAATGGTTCGGTTATCTTTCAAGATACACGCTATCGGTGAATTAACTAATAATGTTTAAAATCTAATCGCTAGTATCAGACGCGAATGTTGTTTTTGCTCTTGTACTCGCTACAAATCACTACGATGCACATTTGGTGATTTGTGTTACGTTTCCGAATGTATTATGTGTACTACGAAAAGGACAGATATAATAAGTTTTGGATTCTCGTCAAAACCGGAGTAACGTAAACGATCAACTGATAATGCTAATTAACCTACGCGCACGTCGCATAAATGTGCGTTATCGGCTGGTCGGCTTTTTGGACAGCCGAAAACAAAACTTCTATCAAAGGGCTATAAAAAATCAGGCACGCTAGCGCGCATAGGGAACACTTCGGGGCCGATACACTTTGGACTTGACCTCGCCCGTTCCATCCCTTCCTGGACCGGTGTAAAGTGTTTCAGTTTCGTAACTCATGCCCATTGCAGAGCCGTATCTTATCAGCGTCACCGATTGACGATTGGTTTTTGGGCGCTGCGAACCCACTAATCAACACTGGAAAAATTATTATGTCCGTGTGCTACCAGAACTTGGTTACGAAGCAATACTTATTCTAAAATTTCGCACTCACCCGAGAACACCATGCGGGAACGCGGCAAACAGGTAGTTCCGGTTGGGATCGAGATCGACCGTTTTGTGCAGCGTTGCCGGAAAGTAGCTCCGATAGAGACGCCACCAGAACAGTCCGCGCCACCAGTTCACACTGCAAAATGATGGCAATAACAGAGTTTGCTTGCACCATGAGGCTACCGAAATAGTTACCCTTGGCCACGACCACCGTTGGTTGTAATTTTACGATCCGTGTAGATGAAGTATCCGTAGATGAGGCAGAGTGTTTTAATAAACAAATTACCGTAGATCTACAACGGAAGGGTTCCCATTATCATCATTTCGTTTAGTCACTCGTGCCGGCGTAATAGCGAATTACCAGAAGGACAAAGTAGGAAATAAGCATTCCTAGTTCACCGAACAGGATCAACCACATCCACAGTGCCGTGGACAGAGTTTCGAGCCGCCGTCCAAGCGGCACATTTAGTGGTGCCCATTCGATTTTTCCCATTTTACTGTTGGCGTACAAGTCTGCCCGGTCGTGGGCCGTTTTATTGACTACACTTTAGCACTTGAGCAGATTAAGTTTCAGAAGACAGTTAGACATACGACACTTGAGCACGTGCACACACAAAGACACTTAATATTAGGATCGGAAGGACCCACAGGAGCTCGAAACAGCTTCGGTGTCAACGTTCGCCACTTGTGTGAGCCTGGCAAGACACCGCTGGAATCATCGGCCTGTACACAACCGTCCCGTATATCCTGCCGACTCTGCCGGACACGCAAAACTGATTTGAGTTTCCGATCGGTTTACCATTTGACTCCGAACAATTGTATTCAACCGGCGAAATGGAGGTTTGCTCTCACGAACACTGGTGCAGTTCTTCCCCCGAAAGTTCCTAGCCACGTTATCGGGTTCCGCGATGCGGGTCCGCTCCGGGGACAACCAGAAGAAGCACGCTGCTGAATTCAATTGCATACACCCGCGGTGTGAGCCAACGGACTGATCCCAGCGCACCGCGTTGGCCCGCAGATAACGAAAATGGAATTAGTGTGATGGGAGGACGGTGAGACGGCCGGTCTGGGTCTGTGATAAGAAAATATGAACACAAAATTACAGTTTGGCCACAGACCAATAAGATGGCGGTAAAAATGCAACCTGGACAATCGTTACCGATCAACAAACGTGATTTCTATCGATCGTTACAGAGAAAGGTTCACGCAAAACACATTGCTTCAAACACCACATTGTTCCAAGTCACGCAGCTATCACAGTCCATATTGATAAACCTTTGATAGGTAACACAATCCGAAAAAAATCTTTTATAGTCGGCAATATCTTAACTGTGACCCACGCGTAAAACGACGTCGGAAAGTAAGCGAATTCTAATCCTATCGTTTCGAAAGTTATCTGCTGATAATGTGGCTTATCTTAACTACTTATCTTTGAACCGCTTAGGCCACATTTACTTGGCCTGTTAGGGGGTCACAACAAAGGGACAGCCTGAAACGCGGTGTAGGTCCGAAGCGTAGTGATGAATCGATTTATGAGCGTGGCTTGAGTGTTGATATATTTTATCACCAGATTTCTAGGGTTTTGTTTTCCAATCGAACCAATTAATTTTACCGTGACGGTCGTGGCGCTACATTGTGTGAAAGGAAGGGGGAGAGAGAGGAGGAAAAGCAAAAGCAGAGATTCGTAAGCGTACACTGATAAGACGCACCTCGCATAACACCTTCGATAGCTCAGTTGGTAGAGCGGTGGACTGTAGAGAGAAAGATCGGAAGGAGAGACACCACAAACTCTTCCGAATTACGGTTATAGAAATCCATAGGTCACTGGTTCAAATCCGGTTCGAAGGAAAAACTCATCACTTTTTTTATAGATCGTCGCCGAACGGAATGATCCGTCTACTTGCATGCACCAGGTCTTCGTACACAGGCAATCACCACATTTCCGTGATAATATCAACTGCGTCGTAGATTAAAATCCAAGATTTTATACCGTTCCCAACCAAGTGTTGGAAAGGTGATCGTTTAACAAACCTTCTCTTTAGCACGTTAGCGATTGAGTTAAGGATCCTATGGGCCAAACGGATAGCGCCCAGGCGCTCTTTAATTGCCCATTGGTATAAACGAACGCGGTCAAAACACTAAAATGCGGTTCCCGTGTCAACCGTCCTTCTACCCTGTTTGCTGTAGCTACATAATCAACGCTGGTGGTAATGACTTACCAAATCCCAGAGAAATCTCTTTCTCTCTCGACGCTTTTCTTTTCAAAAGGACCACAGCTGAGTGTTTGTCATCAGATTTCTTCTCATTTACGCTCGGTGTCACAGCAAAGAACGCGGCCAGCCAAAAGGTTACGAGCGTGTCGCGAGTGCGCAGGCGATCCTCGATTGCGCGCCTCACGTCTCGCGGAGATCATACTCACTTCTCTAGTGCAATCAATTGATCAAGATTGTGCCACAGTTCTCCGTCTCTAACGCCAATCTCTCTGCGCATCACTCGGTTTACAGGAGAGAGATGTCTTTGATGCACGGCCACTAAGCTGCAACTAAGAACACAGACAATGGTGAATCAGCTTTTCTTCATGTTTCACTTGCAATAGACAACAAAGGCCTTCAGTTAAGATAGAACACTTCGTAGAAAGGTCTTTATCCATAGTTTCACAATACATGTAGATGAGTAACAGTGAAACCCGATAAGCTGTAGTGAATATTTTGTTTATTCTCACTCTGCAGAACACTCGAAAAGACAAACCAACCGGTATCTTGCAGCCACGATGTGCACGGTGTTCAAATCCGGATTAGTGTTTGGCGCGCGGGTTCCCTCTTCTCAAGGCGTAAATGACTGATGAGATTTACTCCGGACATGTGCTCACCCCGCTCAGCAGCAAATAGTGACTTGAGTGACACTTTTTATGAAGCACATGATCGATTTTTGTTGCCGCTTGCGTGCGTCACGAGCAACACCAGCTTCGCAAACCGCCGGAGGTTAGTACTCGACCATCATGGCTATGCACTTGTTGGTAGTTGACGCAATTCAACTATTCGAACCTTTCCTACAAACGTTACTATAAGTGTCGCGAAAACCGGAAACGTTGCACAAAAAGGAGGTAATATGCCCCACCTTCCCATACCTTTAATATTCCGCACATTTTCTTTCGTTAACGTGAAACAAACAGCGAGTAGATAATAATACATGTATTTTTGATAGTTAAAATAGAATACAACTCACGTAGCCACCCGGAACCGGAACTAGTCACGCAACCGGGACAAATCGGGTTTTTTTTTGTAAAACAATGCCGGCAAGCACACAAGGAGAAACCTACACGTTCACATAGACCAATTCAACAGAAACAGACAAAATAACGCTGCCAGAGCATAGAATAACGGATAGGGAACCTTAGAAAAAATTGAATGACGTCCACTAGTCCGGGCTCGATGTGCGATCGAATGTGAAGTGGATAGATGCCATGCGTTCGATACTTTTAGTGTTACTTCCTTTCTTTTGCGATTAGCACGAAATTAAGTATTTTTTTCTTTTCGTTTTGTTGCTTTCACCTATTTTGCTAGTTACAAACCGATTATGTTTTGCGACCATTTCCGTTACGTTGATTGCATTCCCAGGATTTCCAGGTGGGAAAAGCAGGACAAAGTTGGGTGTGAATTCCAAGGACACTACATCGCCGGATTGTTTTGCGTTTGAATGCAATATTTTGATTCCTTTTCACAAAAGCGTATTTATCATTCAAGGCTGGTCTGTCCGTCGGGCCATCGCATTCCGGCCTGATCTGTCCTACCTGTCCGGTACGTGTAACATGGTTAGATGTATGTTGTGTATTGTTTGTAGTGTTGTATGTGTGCAATGTATACTGAGTCCACTTAACAACGACGAGTCCTGCTGAAGATCGATTCCATACAGGCTAGTGGCTTTGTTGGGTAGGATTTGAGAGACCGATCGGGACGCACTTTTAGGAACACATCGACAGAGCAATGCCGAGAAAATCTTCGAACCCGATTGTGATGACGCCCTTCTGCTCAGTGTCCCGCACGCGGAACGCATCGGTAAAGCGCTGTATCTGGATGCACGTTACGATGAACTGATCGACCGAGATCTCCTTCCGGTTGATCGGATCATTCTTCGCGATCAGGTACTGAATGAAGGGGGGCGAAAAGCGAAACCCCATCTGCGTCAGGGCCTGCGTTAGCTCGCTCTCCTCGATGTGGCCCGACGCGTCCCGGTCAAAGTTCTTAAACACCTGCAGCCACTGGTTAATGTAGTTGTACAGCTTCTCGAAGTCAAAGATGTCTACCGTTCCGGTCTTGTTTCGATCAAACATGCCTGCACAGAGGAAAGGGACACAGTTTTGGCGGGTTGTTCGGCTACCATCACCCATTGCCATCGCAACCACGCACACGCACATACTCACTGATCATCAAATTACAGGCCGTGTCGGAGAAATGATCACCGCGTCCGTTGATCAGTGCTTGCTGCAGTTCCCGATTGTTGATGCGCCCCGTGTTGTCCTTGTCGATGTTGCGGAAAATGTTTTGAATTTCCGGACTGACCGCCGGCTGCTGGGGTGGTGGCGCATATCCTCCATAGCCTCCTGCGCCGTACGCGGCTGCCGGGTGTTGGCCGTAGCCTCCTCCTCCGTACTGCTGCTGGGGATAACCACCCTACGGTACGATATCGGATTAATCACCGCAGATGAATCATCAACGACATTGTCAGTTTGTCCATTCCATAATGTAAATAGAATACCCCGTGACGAAATAGACAGCGAATTGGATCACGGAGATAAAAAAAACACGTCACGTCGTATCAACAGGAACTACGTTCGCTGGCACACTCACCTGATAAGCCATCTATGGTGCCAATTCGACAGAAGTGTGTCGCTTAGCGTGCACAAACCGATCGGAACGATACTAGCAAATTTTGCAAACGGGAATCAGACAGAACCAAGGCACCATGCAATTTCCCAGACGTAGTTTTGCACTAACGTTTGGCCTCACGAAACTGACAATTGAGACAATTTGCGTGTTCCAGGATGCACACACACAAACACATACGTGAACAAACACAAGCAGCTGCTGCACTGTCAACTACAAATCAAGATTTATTCGTTGAAAAGCGGAACACGATTAAGATTTGTCAGGCTCTATTTTATGCGACTAAATGGACTCATCATTCTTTGACCTTGCAAACTATGACCTTTCCCTAAGCCATTCTTCAACATAAACAAGAAAATTTGCCTACAAAGCGATGTTTGGTGACTAGTTAAATCTGAACCGAAACTGAAGTGCTCAATCCGGGTTGCTTCAAAACGCTCCACGCACGTCAAATAGGTTGCTGCGAGTGTTTGGAAAACAACACAGCAAAAGGCTGCTTCGATCGCCGTGCGAAACTTTGTTGTGCTTTAATTGTTGCCCGAAGCAATGGCTGACGATTTGCAAAATTATAAACTACAACTGCAACAGGTAAGCGTCGTATTCCGCTGTGAATCTACGAAAAGATGTAACGTGCTTTACGGAATGTTGTTATCCCTCTCCGGTTGTTAGGTGGAAGCGGCGCTGTTGACCGATCCGGAAAATGCTGAGCTACTCAAGCTGAAACAGGACCTGGACGAAGTGATCGAGCTCACGAAGGATCTGATCAAGGCACAGCAAGAACCGGAACAGAAGAAATCTGCATACATCGAACCCGCCACCAGCAGCTACCTCGACGGGGGTTCGGGCGCGGAAAAGAAACAATCTAAACCGGCAAAGGTATGGAAGGTGGGTGATAAGGTTTCCGCTAAGTGGATTGAAGACGGACAGTACTATGAAGCCACCATAGAGTCGATCGCGGAAACGGGTGAGGTGAACGTAGTGTTCGAAGCCTACCAAAACCGAAGCACCACGACTATAAGCGAACTGAGGGAGCACAAAACAAGAAACGAAGTGTTTCCGGCTAACAGCAATAAGTAAGTAAACAGCATACGAGAGCGACGCGGACGGAGTACTTTCAACGTAGACCCGATGTTTACTTTTAGACGCATGCGACACAATCAGAAGGAGTACCTGAAGAAGAAGAAAATGAAAAAGATTCAGCGGTTCAAGGAACTGGAAGAAGAGCGCGAGTGTGAGAAAAACAAATGGCTACAGTTTTCGGCCAAATCGACCAAGAAGTCGGGCGTAAAGGCGAAAAGCATTTTTGCATCTCCGGAAAACGTAAACGGCCGCGTCGGCATTGGCACGTGCGGTGTGTCTGGTAAGCCTATGACGGAGTTTTCACACGGAGAGAAGTATCGAAAAGGAATCTAACTGGTCCGGTGCTTGAGTGCATACCGTAAACAACGCTATGGCATCGATTCGTAGCCGCAACGACACATTCATTCGAGACACAGCAATTTTGTCATAAGTTTGAGTTTGGTTACAGCAACTACACATACAATAAATTAAGCTATCGATATTTCTCCAATTTGTTGACCATCGGTTTTTGTTTTGCTTTCCTGTCTTACCGCTCCTTTAAGCACCTTGGTTCAAGACTGAATTAAGTACGGTGATAAACGCTTCCTGGCCTATGCCTTAAACGCTAAAAACGCTTCAGGTGCTCCGATCGGCAACTATTCGATCTGGCGCTGGTAAACTATCCAACACGTCGTATAACATGCGTAATTTAAAATAATTAAATACAAAAAAGTCCATCCTAGTGCTTACGTACCCGTAGTGGCAACATCGGGACTAAGAAAATATCCTTCTAGCGATTTCAAGTATTGAACCCCTGTGATAAATGCACGAAGAAGGACATTTCTACTGGCCGTACTTTTTGACGTTTGGGACCAAACAAAATCAAAACATTTTTGTCTTCGTCGAACCGAGAGAAAAATTTCTAGCAGCAGCTTCTTCTACAATTGGTATAAGTAAACAGAATGACTTCACCGTTGGAAAATTTGGAGAACTTCCTGGAGATGTTTATCGAAAATGTGCGACAGATTCGCATCATCGTGAGCGACTTTCAGCCCCAGGGACAGAACGTGCTGAATCAAAAAATTCAATCGCTAGTTTCGGGGCTTCAGGAGATCGATAAGCTGAAGCACCAGATTGACGTGAACGTTCCGCTGGAGGTTTTCGACTACATCGACCAGGGCCGCAACCCGCAACTGTACACGAAGGACTGCATCGACAAGGCACTGACAAAGAACGAGGAAGTGAAGGGAAAGATCGACTCATACCGAAAATTCAAGAGCAACCTGATGAAGGAGCTAAGCGAAACGTTCCCGATCGAGATCAGCAAGTACAAGGCGATCCGAGGCGATGAATAGTAGCGGTAACGGTACTTTCGGGCACGTTGGTGCGTAGAACGTGCGGCGGCGTGGTGATGTCTTGATTCTAGGCAATAAGGTACCGACAAAAACCATTGAAGTGAATACGAAGTTTGAAGCAAATCATATAATTCGAACGAGATCATGTGCACCGAAAACTCCCTCACTACTAACCGACGGTGGAGGCAGCAACTAAAAGCAAGCAGCAGCAACTTTCTTACTCTAATGTATTATCTTTTATAATATTAAAAAGTGAACCGTTGCATCATTATTACGAAACAATTCTCAATAAACGCTTTCTTCGATCGCCGCTGCCGGCTAAGAGCAATATAATTTCGAAGGCCGATTAATTTCAAATGCCGATACCCCCCGGGCGATCCCCGTTGAGTGGCCTGGTACACAATCAATCGCTCATGGTAGCTCAAATTGAAATAAAATTGTAAAAAACATGATCCGTTTTTCATTTATCATACATTTGGAAAGAAAAATGAAATGTGATGCCTTGTTTCGTCCTCCAAAACCTTTTCCCAAATCGCAACCCCAAAAAAGAACGGTGGGGACGGTAATCGTATTGAATGTTATTACAACTTTATTTTACACAGCGTTAGTTGACTTCGACGTGCACTGTTTACTTTATCGTCGTAAGAGTAAAAAAAAGGAATCACGGTTCATCCGCTTATTGTTCTTTCGCTCTATGTTAGTGTTTTCCCGAACAAAAAAATTTGCACATACATTTTCTTTCCTTATCTAAGTTACTGGAGAAAGCAGACGTGATCGCGGATCATTTCTGAACAGCTGTAAGAGGGTAATGAGTTGCCCTTGTGGTGTCAAAAGGAAACAAACACAATAGGAAACCGACATAAATGTACTCTCTCTCTCGCTCATTGGTAATCTGCCACTGGTAGTTAACCTCACATTTCAGCACGATAAGTATCACTTGGGGCAAAGTTGTGTTCGCTTTGAACTTAATCAGAATGTAGAGGATTATCAGCTGCCAAATGTGCCCTGTTGTTAGCGAGTTACAATAAATAAATTTATATGGAATACAATAGCTCTTACCGCACAATCACTTTACATGCAGCCAGCTTCACCGGCGCAGATCTACGCTACGTTCGTATGTACATATTTCATTACAATCCTAGGCTAACTTTTTGTGTGTGCTACAAATTCAGAAAATTTTCCAATATTTCCCTAGCTTACATTACCTTTTGTAACTACTTTTTGTTCATTTGATGTGTGCTGCTCGCGATATTGCTTGGTTCCCGAGTAGTAGATTGACGGGCGAGCGAAAAAAGTCGTTACCTACCTACAAACACCGCCTGTTTCACGGCTTTTTAATACTTTTGCTCACATGATGAGCTGTATTTTTGATATAGCTTTCGGACTCCCGTTCTTAATGTTGTTCCACTCATCCACCCGCCCACATTCCGCTAGTAGTCAGACTTTCACTTTTGGCGCATCGACAAACGGTTACAGCATCCCCGCGGAATGCTCGCTTTCGCTGGCTAGTTGTGCTGTAGTTATGTTCTTAGTAACAAGGAACGGGCGGCTTCACTTCACACTTCGTCCACGTAACGCCCTTGCACGATCGCCGTCTGGTGATAGCGCCGCCGTGAGGCAAAATCATCGTTCTCTTCGTTCAGCTGAGCCGAAGCAAGGTTTACGTTCGGGCAAGACTGCGTGACTACGACCTGCTCGTAATCGTTCACTCGTTTGCTGAGGGAAACCAAACAAAAAAAGATTAAATACTGAGACATTGTCGATCGCGAAAGTACGTCACTTACCCAAAGCACCGGAAAACAACGTTCTTGATCCACACGAAAAACCGAAACTCGTGTGCCAGGCCCGGCTTTACGGCAGGATTGGCGGTGCCGACGTAGAACCAAACGACGAACACGGTTCCGATGCAAACAAGAGCGTAAACCCAGTTAACCAGCAGCATTACCAGTACTTTGATGCAGGCCTATAAAGATGACATATGAAAAGAAAGTCCATTTTGCGCAGTTTCTTCCGAAACCAGAAACATACCCCCAACAGCGAGGCCCAGCGGTTACAGAAACCTGAGTACCAATTTTTCGTCTTGGAGTGAATCGGTGGCCGGATCGGAGCGATTGGTTCATCGTCCGCATCGCTAAGTGAATTGGCGTTGGTCGTCGAACCGTCGCGGAAGATTACTTCCGAGTCACCACTGGTCAGCGAGCTGCTGTGAGGTATACCGTTACCGGTGATGTTAGTAGCGTTGTTGTGGTTCGTCGTGGCATTGGTGATGGTCGCGATTGGTTGCGATCGGGAAGCCGTTTCACGATCACCCGCGGAAGGCACATGTTGTGGTGAGTTGGTTGGTGTCTGTGGGACGAGCGTAAGCGGCGAAAATAGTACATTGTCAGCCGTTAGCAACTCTTTTACAGCCCCGCACTTACCCCAAGGTTCTTATGGCGTGTCCGCTCAGGGAACAACTGATCGAGATCGTTTGACTCGTGGTAGTCATTGTTCCCGGTCGCACCGTAATTCCTCGTCTCATACAGCGGACTCTGCGCCTGTATACGGAACCGCTCTTCACGGTTGCTCTGAATGTCGAACGTTTGCGCTAACGCAAAGTACGAATAGTCGATACAGGCGTACGTCAGCAGAAACGGCATGGTCACGATCGGAGCGAGCGTATTGATGTCGCCGATGATGATGAACGTTGTCGTGACACCGGCTACAACGGCCATCGCATACAGCGGCACCTTATTCGGACCGCGCCCTTTACCCAGTTTGCCGATCCCTGGGATTACGTTCTCGTTCGCTATACTCTGGAGCACACGTGGCGTACCGTACATTGCGCCGAGGCACGACGACATACTCGAAACGTAGATACCGGCAAGCAACAGAAACTCCACGGCTGACACCTTGACCGCGATCTGATAGTCCGTTAACAGGTGACTTCTCTGGCAGGTGGCGCCAAGGAACAGAATGAACACCATGTACAGAAAGGTGGACGTGCTAAGGGCGGCCAGCGTACCGTTAGGGATGTCCGTGGACGGAGCACGCAAGTCGCCACTCATGTTAATGCCGGACAATATGCCCGTAATGGTCGGAAAGAATACTCCGAACACGGTGAACCACGAAGTACCGGTCGTATACGAGGACCACAGATTGAGGGCCATGTTGCCAGACCCCCACCCGTCGAACCCGTGCTCGGGCGCTTCTCCCACGAAGCTGCCCACCATAAAGTCCAGCGCCGACATCAGAATCACAATCAGCAGAGCGAATTGCAGCTTCACGACCCACTTTACGCCCGCCACGTTGATCACACCGAGCAGGAGGACGGCCGCTATCGCGAAACCCCGGACGGCCCACTGGTTCCCTTCCAGCCCGACAAGGCCCGCAATCGATTCACCGAAACCGAGCACATTCAACGCACATCCGACGGCCTGTCCGAAGCAGTACAGCAAGCCTAGCGATCCACCGAACCGCGAGCCAAGCGTGTGAGCGATCAGAAAATATACGCCGCCACTCTCCACCCGGCACCGCTCGCAAATGCCGACCGCTGACAGTACCGACACAAGCGCAATACCGACGGCACAGAAGATGATCAGAATTGCGTGCATAATGCCGGCCTCGGCCACTATCCATCCGGAGCGGAGAAACACGATTACGCCGAAGATGTTGATCAGACAGGACGTGAATACGCCATCCCAGGTGCCGAACAGTACGGGTTGCGATATGAAAAAGTTGCTCCGCCACCACGGCTTGTCGCCCTGATCTTCGGCGAAGATCTCATCCCGCCCCGACGCATGGTGCCCACCGGCACCGTAATCGTACTCGTTGCCCAGATCGACGAATCCGCCACTGCCGCCACCGCCGCTGGCTCGACTCGTGCGGTTCCGTTCCGTCGGTGATGAATCATCGCCGCCGAGTCCGTACCTGTGCCGCCGGGGGAAGGGATAGTGGAAAACGGAGAGAGCAATCAATCGTGATGAAGGGTGCGTGAAAACTTTCTCATGCGTGATTGACTCTACCTGGACCAGTCAACGTTCGTCCGGTTGGGCATTGCTAGCCCTGAAGACCTTAGTAGGCCACGTCACGGAAATTCCAAACAAAAACACGCTCGGTACACGGCCCAAGGCGGCGGCCTATACT
Organism: Anopheles cruzii; assembly: GCF_943734635.1. NCBI lineage: Eukaryota > Metazoa > Arthropoda > Insecta > Diptera > Culicidae > Anopheles > Anopheles cruzii. Next base: position 51,572,342 of record NC_069144.1, on the reverse strand, counting down.
GTGGTGGAAAGCGTCTTGTCGGACGCAAGTGTACTCTTTCTCCCAAAAAATCAAGACCCGCGCGTCCCACAGTGCGGTCTGTCGGTCACTTTGTAGCTCCGTTCTCTGATATGTCTATATTCAGGGGGTGGCCCCCGATGGTCAACGCATCAACGTCGCTGGGTCTGTAAGTGATGTCATGTTTTTTGTCCGCGTTGTTCGTCTGCCACTTGCCACAAACACAGAGTGCCGTTTCCAGGCAGCTGTCCGCCGTCCACACAAATGAACACCCTTTTCCAGGGGAACGCGAACGAGGGCACACTTTTCTTCTACGACGTTTGGTTCGATAAGCTCCTCTGCTTGGCCAATATGCGCCCAACTGGACACCGCGATATGGTTCTCGGCGGAACACGATCAAAACATACACGACCGAAGAAAACAGTGAAATTTTTGCTTTCTCCTGCTGCCACTCGTTGCTTCTGTGGAACACTGGAGCCGCCCGGTGAAATTTGTATCCCCAGCGGGAGCTGTCATGTGACCGACATTCACCGGTGCGATTTCCACTTTTTAAAACATATTTCCATTGAAACTAGCGAATAAATGCATTTTAATCAGTTAACAATGTTGAAGTAGTTATTTTCTCGGGTTAAATTTAATGTACTGTGGCTACGCAGCATGTATTAGGCCACCGGTCTGAACTGGTGTAGTTAAGCCGGCAACCGACAACTACGGAATCAAAACAAAAACAAACACTTGTCCCCGTGGACTTGAATAAAGTTGGTTCCAAACTGCTACAATCTGCGATGTACCTTAATTTAAACGTCGGTATTCTAGGGCATGTTGACTCGGGCAAGACAACGCTAGCACGTGCCCTGAGCGCCATCGCCAGTACGGCCGCTTTCGACAAGAATCCTCAATCCCAGGAACGTGGTATTACGCTGGACCTGGGATTCAGTGCCGTGCAGTATGATCTCCCGGAACATCTGCTGAACCAGGAGCAGTGTGCTGCTCTCGGCTACGAAAGGCTCCAATTCACGTTCGTTGACTGTCCCGGCCATGCCAGCCTGATTCGCACAATCATCGGTGGTGCCCAGATTATCGACATGATGCTGCTGGTTATCGATGCTGAGAAAGGAATCCAACCCCAAACGGCCGAATGTTTGATCATCGGAGAGCTGACGTGCCGAAAGTTGATCGTGGTGCTGAACAAAATCGACTCCTTAACGGATTCCGAGCATAGGAGGAAAACTGTAGACAAACTGACAAAGGGCATTCGAGGAGTGCTGTCGAAAATGGCCTTCGATGAATCTCCGATTGTGGCCATATCGGCAGCGACGGGAGAAAACATTCAAGCGCTCACGGACACGTTGGTGTCCCGTTCCTTTCTGCCCTCTAGAAACGCCAAGCTGCCGCTCATGTTTGCCGTTGACCACTGCTTCGCCATCAAAGGCCAGGGAACCGTTTGCACCGGTACAGTCCTGCAGGGAAGGGTAAGCGTCGGTGATAAGGTGGAAATTCCGAAGCTAAAACTCCAGCGCAAGGTACGATCGATACAGATGTTTCGGCAAAACTACACCACCATCCAGCAGGGCGATCGGGCGGGACTTTGTATTACACAGTTTGAACCGAAATCCCTCGAGCGCGGTATCGTGTGTGCGGCCGATTACGCGCACTACGTTCATGCGGCGATTCTCGAAATTGCGCCACTTCGCTACTACAAACGCCCAATTCGGAGTAAGGCAAAGTTTCACATCTCCTGCGGGTACGAGACAGCCCTAGCCACGATTCTGCTATTCACCGGCGAACCGAACACACCGTTTTCGTATAACGCGCAATACGAATTTTTGGAGGAAGTTGCCGCCGACACCGGACTCAATCGGGCGGTGTTGGCGTTGCTCGAGTTCGAAAAGCCCATTCTCGCCTTTGAAGATGCTCTCATCGTGGGCTCGAAGCTGGATAGCGACACACAGCGAACCACGGACTGTCGGATAGCCTTTTCTGGGCGCCTTACACACATGATACGGGATGCTAATTACGCCGAAAGCGTGCTGCCGGGACTGCAGCTTTTTAAGCGAAAGCACAAGACAGGTAATGTGCAACGGGTAGTCAACGAACAGGAGCTGATAGCGGCCGGATTTTTCAAGAAGACGGGCAACAATCGTCACGCGTTCGTGGGGTTCAATGTTACCCTCGGCTCTGGTGAGCGAGGTGTTATTGAGGGCGCTTTCGGTGCTGGCGGGAAAGTGAAAGTACGCTTTCCGGAACCACTTGCTGCGGACGTGTTAGAACGTCTGAACAACAAAACGGGTGGTAATCGTGATGACTCGCGAGTGGAATTGAACTTTAAAAAATTTCTGTTCCGCAAAACCGACAAGGATAAAAACATTTTCCAGTAGGTTGAAAGTTGATAGTGAACGTGTTACTCTCTTTATGTGATATATTACTGAAGGTAAATAAAAAGCCACTAAACCCACGTCAGATATTCTGGAACCGCAGAGTGTGAATGGTTTACTCTTTCATAATCTGTGTTTTTACATAGTTTTGTCTTTTTGTTAATGTATTCTACGGGTCAAAAATATTAGTTGAAATTTCGAAAACATGATCAGCGGCACCCGGAAGTCGATCAACTTCGATTTGCATCCCTTTACACTTCTCTGCCGCCATACGCATAGCAGGAAGACATGCCTCATTTTCTGACTACTTCCTGGTTTGCTACTACAATAGAGTTTATATATATTTTGTTTCCTACAGTTAACGGATTTCCATTTTGCTATCGCGCTACCTGCCCCATCTCGCCTTTTGATCGATGTTTATTGGGTTTCGTTTTCAAAATATACAAAAAATTTGGCTGTTTCAAAAGAGAGTAGTATATAAGAGTAGTATCAGTAGAAAAAAGGTTTTATACATTCCATGGAAAAATATATAGTTTTGTGGTACTCTCTACGCAGCTCCCGTCTATTATACGCAACGGTTCACTACCTTCGGTCTATAGTTTGGTTGGCGACACTTCTCTTTTGGTTCGCCGACTATAGAAGAATGTAACATACATTAAGATAAAGCCGTTAAATATGCTGAGAACGAACCATTCAAACAGTAGTCTGAACCCCTTCGCATCGCCTATTCGTTAACAGTGAAACCACGAAAGAGTCTCACCCTGACTGACTAGAACTGATCGTAACTTAACCTATTGAAACAGAACGAAAACCATTAAACAGTTTCTCCAACACGAATCGAACACATTTGTATAGCAAAATTGTTAGTTTTTGCCAAGGGAATCACGAAATTCTGAAATGGAACCGCCATTGACAAAATGACAACAGAAACCAACAAAGTAATGCTTCGTCAGAAAGCACTAAACATAATATTGTGCTGGTAACAGATAGTGGTCAGTGATGAAAGTTTTAACTCATAATCGCTAATACACCAAACGAATGAGCAATCATCAATCATTGAAGGTTTAAATAAAATCGTTTACCACGGTTATCACATTTTAGGATGCGTCCGGAATGAGCTTTGACAAACAACACGCACACACACAATTGCACACAAACAAAAATACAGTTCTGATTGCTAGCGGCCACCGAAAGGGGAATTTGTGTGATGTATTACGGCTGGTAAATGTTGTTTTTTGTAAGTTTAAATAGTTCCATAAATTATTCTACCATGCTATATGGTTGATATTTGAAAATGAACTATTATTACTTAAACTATGCATATATCCCCAAGGTTTCTCTCGTACCCGAATCATATTACATCGGTATCGATTAAAGAATAATATAAATTACTATCACAACTACCAGTGCTATAGATAGAACCAGGATGGCCATCCACTGCCGCCGATCTGAGGAAATAGAGGAGAGTTATTGATTGCTGTACAGCGAGGCAGCACCAGATCATCTTAAGCATAGCTTACCGTTAGTCATGTGGAGCACTTTTGCAACCTTCTTCATTGTAGCGTCCAGTTTGGAATCGGTTTGCTCCATTTCATTGCCAAACTCATCGAGCATTCTGTGAAGTAGGCAAGCAAAGGAATAAGAAATGTGTTCGCTCTTCTAACGGTCCACCTTAACGGCTGGTACTAACACTGCTTGCTCGTCCAGTTCGATGCCTATCTGACGGGACACGGTCTTGAGCGTCCCGATAGAATCGCTGATCACGTCGAGCTGTTCATCCTGGCCCACCAGAATGCGGTGCTGTGTTGCTAGCGTGTCCTCCACGAAACGGCTTGAGCTTGCATCCAACACGGACGACGAAGCCGTCGGAACGTAATGACTCGGGCTGTCGTCGAGGTTGTTCTCCAGTTTGGAGTACTTGGCCCCACTGTGTCTGGAGGCCATTGCTGCGCCAGCCGAACTGATCAGATGTTTACCCGTTTCCGCTAGGTTGAGATTGTTGGCCTGGCTGTTGTTGTTCAGGTTGCAGCTGTGCGAGTTGTTGTTGATGTTGCTGTGGCCACCGGGCGGACCGACACTCACAACGATACCGTTTGATATGATACAATTATTGTTGTTAATGTAGTTTTTGCTCTGTGGTGACGATTCCACGTTGTCGAGCAGCGGTTGCCGCGCAGTTATATCCTGGTCACGGTTGCGGCTGATGCTCATCCGATCCTTCATCGATTTCACCTCATCGCGTGTCGCATCGATAAAATGGCGCCGTGTTGAAAGCTCCCTGTTGTCGATCTTAAATTTGCTCGGATTTTTCTCCACAATACGTGCAACAATAAAATGGTATGGTTAAGGAACACACCGGAAAGATTCGAATACGAGCTGGCTGCGCATTAAAATAAGGTTAGTGTTTGTTTACGACTCATTGCGAAAAGGATATTGATCGTATCTTCCAGATCCTCCAGATCCCATTCGATGCTGCGCAAGGAATTTTTCAGTTCCGTTGTCGTCCAATCGGCCTCCGCGGTAGAGCTACCCGAATGTGCATCGTTCAGTTCACGCCAACGGATATAAAGCCCGCGAGTCTTGTTTAGTGCTTTAAATACTTCGCTAAAATGCAAAAGAAACGGAGTGGTTAAAAAACGATATCTTAGAGATGCAACACAGTGTTCAACAATAAATCAAACTTCATCATAAAATGGCACTGGCAGGCACAGTTGAGTAAACTAAAACAAAGTTTCTATCAACTTGCACAACCAACAGTGCACTCGCTGCGCAGCCCAAAAATTCATGGTACGTAATGTGAAATTTCGAAATATGTTTCCAAATATGTACACGCTCATGCAACCGCAGCCCTTGAGGGTTCACTATAAAGCCAGAAGCCTCTGCATGCATTAGTTTTGTTCCCCTCTTTTGATTACAACCATCAACATGCTACGCTTCTTCGTCGTAGTAGCACTTGCGGCCGTGACGCTGGCTATCGCTCACAGCAAAGGTATAGTTCCCGTTCTGAAGTCGCCGCAGCATAGTGAGGGCAAGTAATAGAAAGTCTCTGTTAAATATTTCCCTTTGCCACAGAATGCACTGGCGATAACGAAGAGTACTACAGCTGTACCTCGGCGTGTGCAAGGAACTGCTCCAACATTGATCAGATGTTCGAACCCTGTACGGCTGTATGCGTTTCGGGATGTTTCTGCAAGCCAGGATACCTTCGCAGGGACGATAACGAGTGTGTGCGAGCTTGGCAGTGCTTGCAGACGGGCACGAAGCGCAAGACAAAGCTTCAGGAACCGGAAGACGATGAAGAAAAGTAGAATAATGCTACAATTTTATTCAATAAATTATTGCACTTTTTCTTCTCGAAAATCAGTGCCTAGACGCAGTTAACTTGGCTGTGCGCGTCGTTTTTCGGTAGCGAGGCGTTCAACACCAGTCGCTTTTCAAGCTGTTCAAACAGTGTTGTGGAGTAGCATGGCAAGCTGTGTACAGAAGAGGCTTTTAATCGTGTAAACCTATTTTGTACAGTTTCGAAACAATGAAAACCTTGTAACGAACAATTAGTCACAACATGCTCCGAATGATTCAGGCAGGTTTGTTAAAATTATCTCAATGAGCAAGTATGAGAAAAAGTTTTCGAACGACACCAATAACCCATGGGATAAAACACAAATGCCACGTAGTGTTCGCCAGGGATTGGTGAAAATCTGGTGTTTCAGTGCTCGTTTTTCGGGATCCCATCTGTTTAAACACGGGCAGCGGCAAGGGTCGAGGACAATATATAATCCGACGTTGGTCGCCATTGAATCTAGTCCATTCACTTAGATTCCTCCAACAATATTAGCGAGCAAAATGCGTGCCATCTTCGCCCTTCTTGTTGTTGCCATCTTTGCCCTGCTTGGGGTACCGGGTAAGGACTAATTGGGAATTTGGTAACAAGGCTATGAACTTTCAATCGGGACACCGTTGTTGACCAACAGCACAGGATAACCAGTGCGGTGACAACCAAGTTTACCAGAAGTGCGGAACCGGATGCGAACGTACTTGCTCCAACTCAGACACTTGGGAGCAGAATTGCACCGCGCCCTGCGTTGATCAGTGCTTCTGCCAGGATGGATATCTGCGTAACGACAACGGTGATTGTGTCCGTGCCTGGCGATGCTCGCCTGCCAAATAGAAAAGGCCATGCTGCGAAGGCTCAGATTTCGATACAACTACTGCTTTCAGCTTTGCCACCATTGTATGTCGGCGAAATAAAACTAAACTAAGCCAAGTTGCTGCGTATTTTTGTGTCAGTTCACTGAAATGGGGATGGGGGAACATTAGACCAACTTTTATCTTCACCATACGCGTCACGAAAACAGCGTCATTCTGTCATGTTCCAAACTTCTTAGATGGATTACAACATCGTAGCCCGTGCATGTAATTTCACCATTTGAGGGGTTGCCTTTTTTCTATGCGATTTACATTCTTCGCTAAACGCTATCTCCGATCCACAGCCGAGTGTTTCCATGCTTTATGGTAGTAGTCGTGTGACAAACTTTGCCGATAAAACCTTTGTTGGAACGAAAGAAAAACGATAAAACTGATCCGGACTTACTCTTTCACCACGAAAAATGGGTCTTCCATCATAGGCTGTAATTCGGAGCGTAATCGGAACAAGGTTGCTGTGCATTAATACATCAATCGACGATTGCTTCGATGTTTCACTGGCACCATCGACAGAAGTAGCGTAACCTCTCTCTTCTGCGTAATCATTAGGCCGATAGGATTCCCAGCGGATTGGTGAAGGGAAATAAGCGAGTGATTATTCCCAGGCGGATGATGATTAAATTTTCCGGCTAATCCACAGAACACAACTTCACAGAACACCCGGATTCACAACCAAACCAAACCAAGATCCGTAGCTAGCTCACAATTGGGACCCGTTTCCGTATCTTTTGGTGCGAAATTGCCTCTTTACGCCACTATCATCATTTGCATCACGAGCGAAAAACAGCGTTTCACTCGGACGTGTTTCCCAGTATGTGAGAGAGTTTTCCTCGCATCCTTGCGCTTTAGAAAGAGGATACGAAGAAAAACGTCACACAGTCGGATGCGAATTTTCCAACCTCGCAGCGCTCTCTTCCCGAACGGTGAAAATGGCGTGAGAGACTGGGTTTCTCTCTTGGACTTACCGAATTTCCGCGCACGAGTCGGGTTGCTCCTGAAATATCCTCACGAGGGAAAAGCTTCCATATTACAATCTTCCGACGAACGATGTTTTTCTTGTTTGCCAATGACAAGAAAACAACAGCCTGCGTTTACAGTGGGTGTTTGAGTGGTTGGCACTGTGCACAACAGACACAGCAGACAGCAGGTTAACGTAAATGTTGTCTTAATTTGAACTCAATTTCACGTGGCCACAAATCAGTTTCTCACGCGTTTGGTTTGTTAATGCAATTTAACTACTCAAAAAACCACCACGGCACTGTAACACGATTGACGGTATTTTTTAAGCAAACTAACTAGGACAATTATCACTGTATAGGGTCAAATTAATACTAGATCATGACGATTCGTAAATAACCTTACTCACTTCGACACCAAAACGGTGCGTTGCGCCAAAAACTACCGGGAAATTTGAATTTGAACATCTCGTTTGTTCCCGATAGGTAGAAATGTTTTCACTTCTATGTTGGCAATACTGGTCCTCAACAGCTGTTTACAATTATGCCTGAAAATATTTATTAGTGTTCGCGATACGCGTCTACAATATGCCCAAAGTCCGCCGGGGAAGCGTTGAAGACGAGCCACGATGAACTGATGAGTTACACGCTAAATAAACGCCACCTTTAGAAGATACATCCAACCAAACCTCATATTTTCTCAAACTGTAAGCACCCTGAAAGGCATCTTTTTGTGGGCAGTGATTCTTGCATTGTTCGGATGCACAAAAAAGAAAATATACAACACCCCGCTGATTGTTAAGTAATTGTAAACGTGTTTCTGTTTTTTTTTCTATAGTAACATACATTCGAAATGCCTTAAAAGTTACATGTCCGTCCGCCTGTGTCAATTATGGAAGGTGTACTACTGACCACCATCCTACGATGGTTCCAATCTGCGGATTATAATTCATCCTTAGTTATGTTACGACAAAGAAAAGTATGTACACTATAAAAAATCCGCATTAATAGCAAGAACGTGTTTTGAAAAAACCGTTTCCTTACGCACGACATCACACACTTCTTCCTTGGCAGCCCAAAACATTTTGTGTGTAGCTAATCAAGTGTGGTCACGAAACAAAGAACTGGGAAGTCGAATGTCCTATAAATTTATTGTTGATGAAACTTCATCTAGCGGTATGTACACACAGTTTTATCTAATGAAGAAAACGTAGCAATCTAATCGGACCGATACTTTCGCTATGTGTCCGCACGTTTCAATTGTAAGAGAAATGCTGTAATGATTGAAATTAACTTGAACTTATTAACCGCCCGTCTCCGCTTGCGATTTGTGGTTTTGTGTGAAAAAAGAAAAGAAAACAAGTCCCTTCTGCTAGCTAGCGCCCTAAACATACGTCCTAACATAGGAAAAATCTTACAAAAATAGCAACAAAACCCATTCCGTTAAAACCACCGAAGCCCGTGGCGCCATTGAAACGTTTGCGCAAACAGTCGTGCGTGCGTGCGTGCGTATATTCGAAACGTGAAAACCGAAAAGAGAAGAATTAAAAGCCATCGAGGGTGTTAGAAGAGAGGGCAACACATGTGCCTCTAACTCTGCACCATGAGTGTCGGCGCCGTGTTCCGCCAAATCCTCTCCCGCTTGGGTCGTGGGGGGCGGGTTTTACTTTTGTTTGGCCGAAATATGATCGGGCCGTTCGCCGCGCCCAAACCGTTCCCACATTTTGTAGAACACGGCTTCCAGCCCTTGCGCGTACTGCTTGCAGTCGAACAGGGGGCTTTCGCAGCGCGCTATCCAAACACGTGCCCGAATCGCTTTCAGATACTCGCGATCGGTGCCAAGCTTGACCGCAATGTCCTGGTACTCTTGGCGCGATTTGGCGATCAGTTCCGGGCATCCTAGTGTCGCCAGCTGCGATGCGGCCACCCTTTAGACATGAGTGATAGAGAGAGAGAGCAAATGCAAAATTGATTAATTTTATTTTCACTACAAAGCAGTGTTCTGTTGACATTGCGTTTGTCTGTGGGCACCTACCTTGAGGCAAGCGTCTCTGCCGGTAACGTTACGACCGGCGTTCCCGTCCATAGCACGTCCATCGAAGTCGTGTGGCCATTGCAGAGCGGCGTATCTAGGCACACGTCGGCCAGCTGCCCCCGGCGGACGTGCTCCTCCTTTGCGGCAACGTTCGAGAAAATAATTCGCCCAGCCGGGATGCCCATCTGTTGGGCGGTGGCCTGAATGTTGGACTCGCCGACGGCAGGGAAGCGCAACAGCCACAGCACAGAGTTGGGCACGTGCTTCAGTATGTAGATCCACGATTGCAGCGTCAGCGGATCGATCTTGTACAGTTGATTAAAGTTGCAGTACACGATCGCATCATCCGGCAGACCGTACTGTTGGCGGGTGGTTACCACAATGTTTTGCGGGACCTCTTCGCCGGTTGCGGCCTTGTTGTTGGTCTGGGTCGTTGCCAGCCCATTCTGCACCACCACTCCGTTTAACGACGTTTGCACCTGGCCACTGGCAATCATATTTTCGATCTGTGTCGTCGTCGGCAGTTCCGCTACTTTGTGCTGAATTTCCACCGGTTTGTTGGAATGCACTACCTCGCGCACCGTTTTCACTTCGGTGCTCTCGACCAGCGGCGACAGATCGGTCGCATTGATGACGGCCACGTTATCGGCAAGCGAAGCGTTCTGCGCCCGGTTGCTCACGATGACGCGCTCCTTCAGGTGCGGGAACATCTGCCGATGGTCACCGATGAAGTAGGTGTGCGGCATGTAAGCCAACTTCTCGCTGTACTGTGCCTCGAGCGAGAGGGGCGACGTTACGGGATCGGTGATAATGTAGTCCATGAACGAGGCGCCACTCGTTCCCGGGTAACCGAGCCACATAACCTGCACGGGGGCCGGTCGAAGGGCAAAAATTTCGTTTCTCGCGCCCTTGGTGTAGCCGTTCATGTTTACGAGAATGTTAATGCCGTCGGCGTGGATGCGATCGGCTGCCTTGCCATTGCACGGCACCTGCGACAGGTCGATGAAGTGCTCCGACTCGCGGCTTATCTTCCCCCGGAACGTGGTTCCGTCGTCGGAGCTGAGCGCGTAGCAAAAGATCTCAACCCGCGAACGATCGTGCAGACCGGGAATGGATTGCATCAGGTGAGACGTTGGATGGTTGCCGAAATCACTGCTCACGTATCCGATGCGCAGGCGGCCACCGTTCAGCTCGCGCCCAAACTTGTACGGTGGCTTGTGCAGCACGTTGATCTTCTCCAGACAGAGATTGGCATGGCGCGCCGCAATCGTCTTGCGGAACTCGTGCGACAGCGGATACAGCATCGAGTGATGCGGGTGCACCGATGGCAAACGGTTCTTGTCCAGCTGATCGGCCACTATGGCCACCAGCTTCTTCATGCGCACCTCGTAGTCGGTCCAATCGCACACGATTTGCAGACAGTGCGCCAGATTGCAGTACGCGTCCGGAAAATCCGGCTTCAGCTTGAGCGCGGTCCGGTACGACTGAATCGCCTCCGGGATGTTGCCCGAGTCCTTGTGTATGCTGGCCAAATTGCTGTGCGCGTCGGCAAAAGCCGGGTTAATCTGGATGGCGCGCGTGTAGCACTGCAGTGCGCCGGCCACATCTTGCATTTCCTTCAGTGTGTTGCCCATGTTAGAGTACGCGTCGGCAAAGGTGGGCTGAATGCGGATCGCTTCTTTGTAGTGCAGCAGCGCTTCATTGAGCTTGCCCTGCTGCTGTAGCACCGACGCCAGGTTCGAATGGGCCGCCGCAAACTCGGGAAACACTTCGAGCGCCTTGAGATAGAGACGCGTCGCTTCCTCGATGTAGCCCTGCTCGCGCTTAATGTTGGCCAAGTTGTTGAGCGAATCGGCATGGTTGGGGCACAGACGCAGGGCAATGTTGTAGCACTCCTCCGCTTCCTTCACCTGGCCCTTCTCCTTCAGTGCGTTCGCTAGATTGCAGTAAGCGTCCGGGAAGTTGGGCTGCAAATCGATCGCGCGGCGGTACGTATCGATGGCCAAATCGATCAACCCTTGCTCGTAGTAAACGCACGCCAGATTTCCGTGGACGACCGCATTGTTTGGCGACAGGTTCAGCGCCCGAAGGTAAGCAGCTACGGCCCTATAAAGTAGCAGAGAACGAAACGAAACAACTCATCAGAACCGATTCCGGTGTACGACACGACGTTAAATTGCTTTATACGGCCGCAGAGCATAACGATTCAACAAAGGGGAACCGACGACTGGTGATTCATTGCGACGCTTCAAATGAATAATTACTTCAAATCCTGCTGCATTGCCTTGGAAAGAATTTAAATTTTGCCACCTTCACACCGCAACCTAAGTCTTCTCCGACCGACAACGTCGTGGAATGTTCTTCTCGGTGCGAAAAAGACGCGAATGAATTTTCATTTCCGAATTCCCAACCGCATCTCTAGTCTCCGGTGATTTCCCGGTTCTGGTTGCCTGCCATCAGGCAGCTCCCAGCAGCGACCGGAACATAAAAGTAAACTAAATTGAAAAAGACTTTCTCCATTCACCTGCCGGGGGCGTGCAGCAGGATTATGAGGATTATGTGCACGTCCACCAGTCTCTGCGTGTGCGCCCACGGTTTAAATGCTAGGAATCAATTTCAATTCTCCTCCATCTTCTGACTGGCTGGTCTCGTGCCTCGTGCTAGGATGAATCGGGACGCACAACGCAAGTTCGTTCGTTCGTTCATTTGTTTATTTGCTCCATCGGCGAGCTCTCTCGGCTTGGGGTCGCTCGATAAAGATCAATCAAGGACCAGACCAAGAGATGCTGATGATGATGATGACGGTAGAGCGACGAACAGCGACAGCAGTACCACCACCAGCAGGAAGTTTAATAAATTCCATTACATCAATAAGATTATTTTTAGAAATCATCTCTTCTCCTTCCGAGGCACAAACGATAGGTGAAGATATTGGGGACACGCGCAAAAACGCGTCAACAGATACGATCTTGGTTTTCAGCTCCAAAGCCCAATTTGTGAGTGAATCACATCCACGCCGTTGGAACCGCTGTGTGGGTTGGTGTGAACGGAAAAACTTTGGTAAAGCAGGAAAAAAATGAAACCACTAAATAGGTTCATCTGAAAGCTGCTCCCAAAAAAGGATGCGTCAACCAACAACAAGGGCATGAGCACGAAAATGATTCTCTTCTAGCACAGCATAAAAACTGATTGCCCTCTTCAACCGCCACCAACCAGACCACAGTCCGCGTGCTGGCTGGCTGGCGTGGGACGAGAGAGCTCAGATTTTGAATTGTCCGTAACGAAGCACCCACCACTTCAGACCATCGTTGTGCGTGACTTTCGTGCCACTTACACGGAAACACGGAATTGTTTGACCTGTGAAAAGCTGAAATAATACATCTGAAGCTACTTCAAAATGTCCTTTGGCATACACGCAGCAGGAGACACGAGCCGAGCCAAGCCACATATCCAGACACTGAAAAAACCGCCTCGCAAAAGGCCTAATTACGGGGCTTCGTCTGGATGAGGACTAATTGAGAAAAAAGCCCCTCGGAAAAGACTGGTTAAACTCTCATCACAGGCGTACACAGGCAACAAATAAACCAAAGAACAAGACACATTATGTGTCTTCATACATTATATGCATAGTTCGTAGAAATTGATGCTAGATATTATATTCGCATTTGACTGGATATACGACTGTTGTTACTCGTGTTTAATAAAGATTTCGGGGCCACCTTCATGAAGTCATCTTCTGCCACTTTGCTAACCTTTTGATGTAGAACTTAATCCAATCGAAACATCCTTCCTGGCTCGCTTTCAGCTCCGACAGCGAGTTGAACGGATGGTAAGGCGTTATGCGCACGATAGTGTAAATTACAATGCACTGATAATCCATGTTCAAGGTCCTGTTGTGCGCCGTGTGGAACACCGAGTTAGAAAGTTTATACTGCACACGATCAAAACGGATAGCACCCAGCAGCAGAGGAACGAGCCGACGGTGCGTGGTGCTGACGGCAGATTGTACCTGTTATGTCGAACAACATCGCCGACAAATGCAATTTGGCACTCTTGTGATGTGCTAGTTCTCTAGCCGCGCACCAGACGTTCAACTTTTCACTACCATATCCACTCTGTCTTCCGCTTCGTGCAAAACGATTCCCAGCGGGCGTGTGTTTTGTGTGGATGGCACACGACGACGTTACTCCTGCTAAAAATCAAACAAACCAAAATGGGCCAGGATCTTATGAGAGGGCCAAAAACACGGTGGTTGTCAACAAGCCAAATAATGCTGCCATTCGACGCAAAAACAAATTCACAAGTCGCCATGTAATGAGTAGCAATTTAACAGTTCGTTTGGAATGATGGGCCTCGTCGGCATATCGGGGCCCGTCGTTGGCAACCGCGGCGTGATACGCTAGAAATCGTAAATCGTTAGCCATATCCGGTGGTGGTGCACAAGAATAGCAACGAAGAAAGCACGTAAAATGTCAAAAGGTAGGTCGCCTTGGGGTTCGCAACCGCATCAACCGATTCCCCGACGACGACCGCCGTGCCGTGACAAACGACAGATGCCAACTTTTGGGCCTCTGGTGGGCAACTCTTGGAAACGATATCTGATAGAAACGATTCCGTGTGGTTCTGTGATTTGCTTTCGGTCGGTCAACAGACGGTGGTGTCGCAGTGCGAAGGTGTTTTGTGTGGAACGAAGTAGCAAGAGCTATTGTGACTAGTGTGACTAAGAAAAAAAAAATAAAATTAGGACTGAAAGTTTATCTACTATCAGTTCGGGCACAAAAGAGGAACCAAATGTCATGCGTGTAACACAAGGCGAGTCCCGCCGCCGGCATGTTGAAGGTGTGACTCTTGCCGTGGTCGTTCGGCAGAGAACGTACAGCAGTTGTGATCCTGTGACCCCCCGAGGAGACGGTTGCTCGCTAACGGGGCGCTGCAATTAAATTTGCGATGAGAAACACCTGCTCTTTTGATGATGATCCAATTAAGCCGGCCCTCTTTCGACCGGAACATAAACGGGGCCGGGTCTTTTGCTTTCTTAGGGAGATCTGACCAATATGCACGGAGATGAAACGCTTGCAAATGCTTTGGATGAAAACATGAATTATGTGAATCATGAGAAATTAAGGCGCATTTTCCGACTAATAAAAAATGAGGCGTGCCCATCGACTGATCTCGTTCGTTCGTGAGAGGATCATCTCTGACACCGCTGCTGTCATTCAATATCCACACTGGTGCATTGCATTAATCTGTTGGCTTTTCGCTCAGATTAAAGTGCGAAAATCACATTTTAAAATTAAATTTAAAACCTAGATGTGAGCCATCTCCACCCTTCAACGGTGATCATCCATGTTCAAGGAGGGATAGCATCGAACGGGCGGCTGGCTGGCTGGCTGCTGACCAAAATGCATTGGAATGTTCAAAAATAACTCCTCAAAGTGGATGAATGTGCAGCATTCAGCATTTGCATTTATAAATAAAGTATGTGCATAAAAAATCATGAACGAATAATTAATTGATTGCAGCACACCGGTCAGAACTTGTCCATAACTACACAACATGTTACAGACCGGAACGGGTGCGTGCGTGTTGATTATAAAAATAGTGTGCCAATCGTTGAGTGGAAATTCACTGAAAGAGACGTGAAAAATGTGACACACGTCTCGGTTGGTACAAAATAAACACGTTAAGAGTCTACAAGGACCACGTAACAGTCATAGAATTACACAACATCCAACGATAAAGTAAATGTTTTTGGAGGGTTCAAAGTTTAGCATTTTCTAGTTGTTTTGCTTCTCGCTATCCACCAACGCGCGCACTGCTACTGTTGTCTTTGGAGTGACTCTTGTTTGTTCAGCTTTCGCTAACACTTTTCTGCCTTAACCAACAAAAGACCCATCACAAGCGGCCACAGCTTCAACTTGGGTAAACTAGAACCATTTAAAGTTCGTAAATGGAAGCAAAGTTGTTGCATGGCATGGGCTTCAATTTCAAAATCTTCGGTGGTCACGCGTGGTCGGCGCCTCAGCTGTGTGGAACTTTGTATTACTTTCTTCGTCCTATTTCGTTTCTAACATTGCGATCACCCCCACCTAAAGGTCACTCGGATAAAGGTTATTTTTTATTGCATTTGTTAGATCTAATTTTTTTAGGTTTATTGAACCAGTTGGCTAATGAACACAGTCTACCACCACCAACACTAAGCTTCTATTTTTTCTGTGCTAAAACCACGAACTCGAGTTTATGATACTGCTTCGTCGGAATGGCGCGCGTTTGCCAAAACCATTATGTTCGCAACCGTGTTCGGCGTCGGCCAAATCGGAACTGTGCACGAAGGCGGTACCACAGCCGAATTCGACGACAGGACACGTTTTCTCTCATAAATAATTTCCATGCTGAACAATTTTCGCGATTCTTTTTTCCAACGGCCACGCGACACTCAATTCTATCCAACTTTCGCTCTCTCTCTCTCTCTCAGTCTGTATTACTAGAAAGTTGTTCTCTTGCTCTCCGGCGTAAAGAGAATGTTTTACTATAGGCTCCGGATCCACTTTCGGCTTGGCCGATGAATAGGTACACTTTTCTGATAAAAGAAGGATAAAACAGGACTCCAGGTGTATCGCAGGATTTTTAAAAAGACACCGTTAAAAAGCCACCACCACCGGTACTCGTGCACTATGAGAGCGCACGGCCTAATGGTTCCACACAGAAGTGGAAATATTATTATGGCGACAAACAGGGCCGTTAACCCTTCAACAAGATGTAAAAGAACACCACGGACGCTAGGCGCACTCTTTTCCATTTCGCAACCCATTGAAGCAAATATTACAAACCAACCGTTGCGTGATGAAAAATGGAGTTGGATGGCGTACTTGAGCGATAAGTTCTCAGCGGTCGGGAGCAAAGAAGCAATAGAGCGCGCGAAATATTTATACGGATAGTGTTGCCGCCAGCCGGTAACACCGTTTTTTCTTTCATTGTCACGCAGCAGTATAGATTACTAACCCACGCGCGTTCAGGTCTACCTTTGCTACTTCAGCAAGAACCACAAGTACGCCCGCTTTTACTGCTCGATGCTTTGCTGGCTCTGGCTGGGGGGCAAGGTAATCGTTGAAGCATAATGTAATACTTGAAAATGTTTGTTATGTCATAGAAACGCGAACTGAATGGGAAAACCATTTAGCTAATACCTAGTTCTTTCGATGGTACAATCCATTTTGCAGCAGTAGAACTAACGATTTTCTAATGTCAGGAAAGAGGTATGTTCTCGATCCGGAAATAAATTATGCAGAGCATAAAATGTTAAAAACATACAGTTGACCACGAGGTAAATCATCCATCAACCGAACCGAACACGCGAACATGACCAGTTACAAATGCAATATCACAACTTTACTTCGCCGTTTACACGGTGGCTTCGTATCGACATAAGACAGTCACCTTCGGTTAGGAAACTTTCATGAAAGATTTATCACCTTCGATTGTTTTTTCGTGTGTGTGCCTTTCGCTCATCTGACCCCTCACACGGGCCGACGGTACGTGGCCGTGTTGAGCACTTGATAGTAAAATACCTACGAGACGTATGTGCCACCGCCCGTCGAGCCAAAAATAATCCCCGTAACACGGTTGATCGATTCCGCTCCATGAGGCAATCATCAGTACCCGAAGGGAAGAAAGTCTTATCTGAACCGAAAAAAACAACATGGTTCGCATAAAGTGTACCCAGCAGAATTTATGTATATCACGAAAGGGGAAACAGTTGGACAGTTCATACAGCATGGTTCCGTGTTCCGTTGGCCCAATCAGGTAAGGTACGAACCAGAAGCAAAGTTGGAGAGGCTTGACCAACACACATGATCGATCATCAGTGTGTCGTCACCCCCACATCAAAGCTAAACCACATTCTGACCGTTCATTCTCTACTCGGGGTGTTACGCAAAAGCGCAACATATTGGTTCATTGGAATTTTATTTTTAAACTTACTGCCCTAGTTTGTTTGCGTAGTGTATGGTTGTTGTGTGTTTTGGGAGCAGAATCACACCCCCAGACGGGACGGACACACATCAGCGGTGATAGGATGTAGAGTAAATTGTCTCAGTCTCACTCACCTGTCGAAGATCCGGGCTTCCTTCAGCACGTTGCCCAGGTTGATGTAAGCATCGAGAAAGTTCGGATCGAGGGCGACCGCCTTCTCGAAGTGATGTATCGCCAACCATATTTCGCCCTGTGCATTGAACACGCAGCCCAGATTGCTCCATGCAACCGCAAAGTCAGGTCGGGTCTCGATGGCTTTCAGATAGCATGCCTAAACGTACCACGGAGGACGGCGACCGTGGCCAATTACAATCCACAAACGGTTTGTTCGATTCATTCGGTTCGTTTTTGTTTTGATTTCGTATTGCACAAGAAGTAGCATTCATTACAGAATGGTAATAATTTTTAAGAGGATTTAAATAAATATAATTTTTTAATGATCAAAATATAAGGGAAAAGTAGGAAGGAAAAAGTTGGAACATTAACCAAAACATTAACCAACCAACGTTCGTGTGGGAAAAGAGAAGAAAGAAATAAGATGTTAGTAATGTGTACATGTTGGGGCATACATATTTTTAATTATTTCTTATCGAACATATCCGTATATCTTCCTACACGTTATGAAAATGAACGAAAACAGAACCCGTTTCATGTTGATTTGATTTTGAAAATGAAAAGAAAGAAAAATTCCACTTGCAAAACATTATGACAGAGCTTTTTTTAAATACTCATTAAAGGATCTACCAACTGGAAATTGCTGTTGTTTGTTTACACGCCGTCTTCGAACGAAGGCTTATTTATTGATGAAATGAGAGAAAAATGTTGTAACATGAATTTGTTTGTCACTTAAAGAACTGTTTTTGAACAAGGACTTGAAGTTTCACGCAAAACGCAAAACAACATGAAACAAAATCTTCGATAGAAGCTGCAAGCCACTGTTTTTTTATGCTACTCCAGCAAATAGCAGCAGCCATGTTCAAGAGGCGACTTCATGTCAGGGATAAGAAAATGCTAATTTATCATTACACACGTGCACTCATTGCAATCATTAATGCTCTCATTTTATCATGTACGTTCCAAGAGCGGCCAAACATTGCAATCTGCAGCAAGATACGTTAGTATCCTTTTGTGTGTCTCCTTATTTCTCACTCCCTCTCACTGTCTCGAGTTCGGGGGATGAATTCCTTTCGGATCCTGTTTTGGGTTTCCAGAACTCTAATGCAAATCCACACGCACGAACGGAGAAACGCAACGGGAGCAAAACGAAATAGCGCGGCGCGCGACAGTCAAGTGAAACACCGCTTTGGTGAGGTCGTGTGTGCGAATATATGGCGGCTGGTTATCCGTGCAGCTAATGCGACCCTTTCAGGAAAGGAAATGGCCCGGTTCCGTTTCAGTTTTTGTTCCTTCTTTTGCCTAAACGCAACACAGGAAGAAAGGGAGCATACATAAGCTCTATCAACAACCCGGTGCACCACCACACACGGTGTGCCTGGGCGGACGGGTTGTGGTGGATGCGCCGGTACGGTACTGGTTGGAGTAGGATCCAGAAGGAAGTTGCAGAAAAACCTTTAAATACAGCTACGAATGAAAATTCTGTGAAAGAATGTTGTTTGTTTTTGCTCTATACACGGTCTATTATATTGTTTTGTGCAAAGAATTATGCTGCGACGATCTTTTTTCACCGTTGTTTAAGAGGCGAATATGGTGCTGTGTTTCCGCGGAAGATTAGTTTGCAGGGAGGAAGCTGACGGAGCTTTGTTGTCTCAACCATCGTAAATCGCGCGTATTGTAAATTTTAGAACAAAAACATAAGATGCAGAGCTAATGGGGGAAGCAGAAGTTAGAATCAGTTGCTAGAATGTTTGACAGATTTTCTCTGAAAATGAGGAAGGTTGCTAAACAATTTGAAACATGATGATTTCCGTTTTTCAAAATAAAGCTGACACAATAAAATTTGAAAAAAACCAAAAATAATCATTGAAGTGTGAAAAATTACATTCTTTAAATTTCTTTCCTATATCAACCAACGTCCTTGCTACACCAGAACATATTTCATACAAAAATTATTAAATTTTTACAAAAATGTACTCTTATAATGTTTCAACTAAACTGACAGAAGTAAATGTCATACTACTAGGTGTGTGCGTTGAGAATCGGAAAATGTTTAACACACAAAAAATATTTTTAAAATTTTTATGCAAATTTCTATTTTATTCGAAGTATGTGCAATCGCTAGCTATACATTTCTCCTATCTCTCTGCTAAATCGTGGATTCCCAGGCGAAAGAATTCTTCTTTTTTTTAAGTAAACTAGTTAGTCATCCAATTTCGACTTCCTCGTAGAAAAACGAAAAGCTGCTCAGCCAATACGTGTCCTATCGAGGAAAATGAATGATATTCGGAAAGGACCAAGTCTGGTGAATAACGCGGGGAGGGATAGCAACTCCCATCCAAGTGATTTGATAGTATCCTGAAACAGTTTTGTTTTTTGGGCGCCTGGTGCTTGATTCTACGAGCCACCAGGCGCCCCCACTAGAATTGCATTTTGGTCGTTTTTCGATCAATGCATGGTTCAAATAGGACATTTGTTATCAGTAGCGATCGGAATTAACGTTTGCATCAGATTTTAGGAGCTTGTGAAACACCACACCTTTCTGTCCCATCAGAAAGTCCATTTTTTGGAGTCCTTCGGCGCTTTTTTTTGTTAAGTCAAAATCGCCATTTTGAAGTATTTTAAACCACTTAAAGCACTGCGATCTTCTAAACACAAGTCCCTACAAGCATTTGGTGCGATTCCGAAGCAGTTTTCTTCAACAGGGGCAGAAAAATAATAATCCCCGCAAACCGTCATTTTCAGGCACAAAAGTTGACATAGTTTAACCCTTTCAAAGATGGGTTGCAAACCGAAATATTTTTTTCTTCGACCTGAAATCGATTACCTGATGTCAAAACAAGGTAATGATGAATGAACCGCTAAACTGGGAAGTCCCAATCGGCAGGTACAGCCATCATTCTGAATTTCCGATTCTCAACGCACACACCTAGTATTTGCCAACTGGGCTATGAAATTATAACCCTTATATCGCGTTGGATGAAAGAAAAGGACGAAAGACATTTTATTTTATAACCGAAGAGATTTTAAAAGACTGCAAACAAAGTACTACTTTTGAACTCATAGCATGTACCCGAATTTTCCACAATATTGTATAATTAAAAGTAAAGTGAAGCATCAAATTAGAACAAAAATTTTAACTACCGTAACGGATACCGAAATAGATGGCTTCAGTGAAGAAAAAACAAAGATGCGCATAGGAGACACCACAGTTCAAAGTTGTTCTGTAGGTTCGTGTTTCAAAACTGTCAGGAATCATCTTTTCAAAATTATCTGGCTACCGTTTGTCCATTTCAAATTCGTCCAAAATTAAAGTCAGCTAAATTAACGAACCAGTGAAGAGTTGTGCAAGTGCATAGAGTGTGCAGTTTACTCGATACTTTTCGACACCTAAAACACTCGATAATGAAAAACAAAAAATATAGAAATCATCATGTTTTGGCATATATATTATTGCAGTTTACACAATCCTGCAAAGAAAGAAATTAGTAGGAAAAGAATAGATAGTGTGGCGGCGCTGGACCCACCAACGATCTATTCGCTTTCATAGTGCGACAAAAGCCTGAAGCATTGCACTATCTTCCATTTCAAAGTGTCACAAGCGTTGCGGTATTTAATCGGGGATTTACTTGGCAATGTTAATGCGAAAGACGATGGAAGATATTATCAATGTTTCAGCCTCCTGTCTAAAGGGTATGTAGTTTTAATAACTAAATAAAATCATTTAGCATGCAAAATATCAGAGAAAATCTGTCAAACGGGAACTGGAAACGTATCCACGCTTCTGCTTGTCCACAGCAGCTGCCGTCTATCGCCAGTGTGCTGAGGGCTAAAGAAATCAATTTTGCGCTGTAAATACACATTTATCACATTTTCTATGCACAATATATAGATTTTGAATATAATTATATCGTAGCTGTGGTGATGTAGGTTTTTTCTGCGCACTTCAATCTGGTTCTAGCACATAAATTATGAGAATTACACAATTCTTTGCTATTCGACTTTTCCCAAGACAATACTTTTCGGAATGCATTATTTAGTTGTAAAATTATCGGGCAGCAAAGAATTGTGCTCTCATAATTTCATGTACTAGATTTACGAAGAGTAGGAAGAGATGTTAGAGTTTGGAGAAGAAAAACAATAGAATAAAACATAACACGATGAAAAAGCAATCGAAAACGCGCCGTGTTTCAGTGGCGTAGAAGGGATTTCCGACCGCATATCCTTGACCGCGCATCCGTTGACCGCAACATAAATGGAAACTAAAGAGGGTTATTGGTGTAAGTGCGTGTGGATTTGTTGTAGTTTTCCTGGACGTGGCTTTGTGGTACTGCCATATGTTTGCCTCGGCCACGCTCGTTAATGTAAATATGTAGTACGATGTAAACATTAAAGTTGCGTCTATGCGGCGTCTATAGTATTATTCGAAACAAATGAAATGTTATAGATGTTTCGAATAATGCTATTGAATCTTTTCAAGCCACGTTGAAAAGATATCTCGCTCCTAAAACGCCTAATCCTTCTCTCGCGCCATACGCTTTAGTCTAGAAGTTACTGTTATAGAAAATTTGAATATTCGGCATATGTGCGAGGCACCATCCTCACGGAACAAGGTTATGAGTCTTCCCTGGTTTCCTCGTCCTGGTGGGTAGAGTAAACGATCCGCCCAGGCATATTCTTGTCTATGCAAAGATGCCACCAGCACGAGAAACTCCATTTGACGGGAAGATACAACACTTGTTCGTGCCACTTGAAAATCCAACAAATTACGTTACCTGCCGCCAGCAGTAATCCGGAACATCACTTAAAAATAATCTTAATTTCAGCTCGCGCTCTCTAACGCCGTAACGGGATATTCCGATAGCTGCGCGCGTTGTTCTTTCGCGTTGTCGAAGACCCGCAGCAGTCGAAGAAGATGTATTTTGGAGTAATGATCTGGTGTACTTGGGTCGCTTGCTGTTCAATCGATTACGCCACGTGGTCGTCTGGATTCTTTCAAGGCAGGTAATCATTTCAACTGGCACAAACAAATCGTTGCGGAACGTTTCAATCGAAAGCGCTCGGCTGCATGTATTATTATGCGTTTTCATCAATATTTGACTGGCTCGATCGATTGAAACGTTCACGTCATGCAAAATAAGGCACATAACTGCGGCTGAAATAGTTCAAGGCAAAAGTAACATTATCATCAATCAGCTATGGATTTCGCAAGTAAGTTTTGCATTTCGCACACGTATTATCTCCGCAGCGGTAGTTACTGGAATATGTAAAGGCACTAGAAACCTAGATGAAATCGAAATGATTGTTTCGGGTGTGGATTCAAAACATAAATAAAGGTTGGCGATTTCGTTTGTGTGAGGATGTTTCTGTTTTCTTTTTGCTAATGCTATGTAGCCTTTCAGGTATGCAAATTTAATTCGAAAATCGTACGTGTCTTTTGAATTTACTCATTGAACATTTACGTTTAAATGTGGGATTGGTTGATTTCTTAATCTTTCTTTTCAGTTAATTGTTCGTTAGACACTTGCATACCCGTAGGATAAACTCTTTGTGTACTCTTCACACATTTTCTACGGACGAGAAAAATGGCAACGCTTCGAAACGTTACAACCCATAAGTTACAGGCCTATGCTGTGTGGATGTACATTTTTGAAAAGATTGGACGTGCAGACTTACCTTTGCTTCGTCGAGCCGACCAAGAGCTTTCAGTAGATTGCCCAAATCACTTCTAACGCAGTACAGATCCTGAAGAGTGTAGAAAATGGAAAAGAAATAATAAATGTTAATATTAATATTAATAAATAAACAGCGTTCCTTGTGAAGGGTGAACCTACCGGATTATATTGCAAAGCGGTAACGTACGCTTGAACTGCCTGTTCCATGTCACGGGCTGCAACCAGTGCGGCTGCCAGGTTGATGTACCCGTCGATGAAATCGGGCTTCAGACGCACGGCATGACGGTAATTCTCTAGAGCTTCCTGCAGCTGTCCGCGTTCTTTATAAACATTTCCCAGATTGCTGCAGGGAAGAAAGCATTTTGAGTAACGTAAAACTCAGATAGAATCGTCAGGCAAACCCAGTTCTCCATCTCCAAATGTTTGTTATTTTGTTCTTACCTGTACGCCTCGGCAAGCAATGGGTTTTGCTTGATCGCCAAGGTAGAAAACTGAGCCGATTTGTCCAATCGACGGCATTGGAAGTGAATTGATGATAGCAACAAAAGTACGCCAGTGTTGTTGCTCTCTTGCCGCCACAGCTGCATGCAATGCCTTTCAGCGTTTTCATAATCCACTGCTTGGTACTCTCGATGTGCAAGCTCCAGTAAACCTTCGAATTGAATACGTTAAATTGAATTATCTATAGTAAATACATCAACGAACAAAAGTTTATCGAGAAATGTGTGAATAAATAAAAACAGCTGAGTAAAAATAAGAAATCATTTCCCCTCACATTGTGGTTCAACGTGGCGGAAAAGAACAAAGCGAAGAAGAAAACATGGCCAAGAAAATGAGAAAGAGCGTTTCGTGCATTTGAAGAAACCAAGGGGCCAAACCGCAGCCACCACTTTTGTGTGACGGCTTGGCTGAGCTTCGGTCACGTTGCAACGAGACAACTCTTGCTGCAACACATCATGAAATGCGAGTAAACTAATGCGAAAGAGAGCGCGCGCGCCCGGAAAGCGCGTGACCACGACCACTGGGTGGAAAATCAATATGCGCGTTGTTGTATGACGTTCTTATGCCCTTGAGAGAGGTAAATTTTAAAATTACATGATTTCTATTTTCGGTCCAAAAAGGACACTTTTGTCCTTTCGAGAGCACGCCGGGCACACAGGTATTGATTTGTTACCGCTTTTCTTCGGTATTTCAAGGTAGACCCGTAATATCTAAAGGGACGCGAATGGCAGGTATGGAGCAAAAAAGAAAAAGAAATAGGTTTTGGAGATTTCGAGGGCCATGTTTTAGATATGCTGGAAAATATCTTCTCGACGCGATAATCTATTGGGAGGATTCTTTCGTTTCCACACACACTTCATAACGCTACGGTGGTAGAGGCTTACCTGCGGAAGACAGCTGATTCGTTGGGTCCATCTTCACGGAAATATTATTCTGTTGTTGTTGCTGGGCAGCCACGGAGCCCTGCGGGGAACCACCTTGAACTTGCTGCGTGACCGGAACTTGTCCTTGCATTTTTATTGCCTCTACTTTCCGTCGTTTTCTCGTAAGCTCACTGTCGACGGCCGTCGGAATCTGGAACACGGGAAAGCGTTCGTGCCAAAGTGGGCCGAATTGGAAAAGATTCTGATTAGAAATGCGGATTACATAAACTGCACCCTGTGGAATAACACCTTCACACTGTTTTACGTCGGAAGCGTGCGCCTGCAGATGGAACGAATATAACTACGACGCCACGAGGCGTTGCACCAATCAACCGTACTTGCGATACGTTTACGTTCAGCATCTATATAATCGCCATCTTTTTCCGAATCATTGTCATTTTGAGCAAAGGGGTGTTTCGCTGCGCTCAGCTGCCACAAGGAAGATCTTTTGTTTCACATCAACGTGTCTCACTCACACGACCTACAACTTCCTTTATTAGCACACACACACACATACACATCTCGTTAACCTCTCTCTGAGTGCCCTTTTCGACGTGCGCTGATGGCGGAAAACAAAAAAACCCTGCCTTTCCATCGAAAATGAGCACGCATCGCACAGCGGCCATTTAATTGGCTTATCGTTTTGTTGGCATAATATTCCATCTTATTTTTTATATTTAACTAAACTACCAATGTACCATAGGTTAAAAAATGATAATTTTAACATAAATACAACTATGCTCTATCTTCCGATTCGCTCATTGATTAGAAAAGAGAAATTGTTTGACGAATGCAACGCAGTTACATTGCCAACACTTACCGTTTGCAAATTGTTCTCCTGATCCAAGTCAGCCTCGTTGTTGTTGGTGATTATGTAGTAAACCTGATATGAATGCAATTTTCCTACACCGTTTTCGACATTGTCTACAGAGGACATGGTTCCTCACAGAGAATGCGTGCGATGAATGCTATATGATGATACTCTTTCACATTAAGAAGGCCACGGCGACAAGGTGAGACTCTCTGTAACCAAAAAGGTAGCGGATCTTGTGTGGCTTCCTTCTTCACTCGCCAAGACAACTAGTTTTATTGCAATCAGGAGACGTCAGCACTTTATTAGTTTTCACAAGAAACCTGCGCACTTTGACTAATAAGAGATTGGTTATTGGCTTTTTTTAACTCGATGATCCGTAGTTACGTAGCAACTACTGCTACACACGATTTTCAATGGAAACCACTCGAAGGGAAAAACACTTGATGCTTCAATTACCCCCCGCAGCTGATTGGTGGGCTCTGACAGCATTTTGCTGTCAGCTTTGACAGCTCTGAATTTAAACGGTTGAAGTTTTCAGTTTTTCACACCAATTTCCTTCGTTTTGCTTGACTCGATTTTGTCATTTATGAGTTTATTTTGGAGATGTTTTCATATTCTAGATGCAAAATTAAGGTTGAGAAACGCACGAATGGTCATTAATATGAGTTTTAACAACCAAACATATTGCAAAAATAATCGACCAAAGTGAGGCAACAATCGATTAAACAACCAAGGACCGTAAAGTCGTTTTCAGCATGTTACAGGCAAAATTAAAATCATAAATTCGGCAAAAACTTAAATGAGAAGATAAAGTCTATAGAATCTTGCCTTGTTTTCAAACAAGTCATGGAAACATCATTATCGGAAATCATTATTTAGAATCATAATTTTTTTTATATTTCTCTTCGACGGTAACTCACATGCTTTCTGGCACTGAGTGTGTCAGGTTCAGGTTCGCAGTGTCTTAGTTAGGTTCCAAAATCGGTCAAATTCATAAAAACAATATTTCATAAAATTTTTTTGACGTTTTCCGTTTTTCGTGTCGTATGATCGGATCGCTTCTTGCATTTTTCTCATTATTTTCTTCCACGATGGCTGCCAACAAGGAACGTACCTTCATCATGGTTAAACCGGACGGTGTCCAGCGAGGACTCGTCGGTAAAATCGTCGAGCGTTTCGAGGCCAAGGGCTTCAAGCTGGTGGCGCTGAAGTTTGTGTTCGTAAGTGTGCTATTTTCATCCAACTCTACTCTCTTTCTGCCAGGTGTCATAACCTCCAAGTTTGCGCAAGAAAAACGTGGTCGCAACAAGCCGGGTAGAAATAGATTCGCTAAGCATTTTTCCTGTTTTTTGCAGCCATCGAAGGATCTGCTCGAAAAGCACTACGCCGATCTGTCCTCTCGCCCGTTCTTCCCCGGACTCGTCTCGTACATGAGCTCCGGGCCGGTGGTTCCGATGGTCTGGGAAGGACTGAACGCCGTCAAGACTGGCCGCAAAATGTTGGGTGCCACCAACCCGGCCGATTCCGAGCCCGGAACCATCCGTGGTGACCTGTGTGTGCAGGTTGGCCGCAACATCATCCACGGTTCGGACGCGGTTGAGTCGGCAAACAAGGAAATTGCCCTTTGGTTCAAGGACGAGGAACTGGTTTCCTGGACTCCGGCCACCGAAGGATGGGTGTACGAATAAGCACCCGTGACGCGGCGGCGGCGGCTTCCGTCGCGGAGTGAATTCCTTATGTTTTAAGTGCAACTCAAATGCTTTTAAGTGCTTATCGAAAAGAGAGAAAATACATGATTAAATGCAAGACTCATAAAAGAAAAATTTAGTTCCATAGTTAAAGTTTGACCTTGAGAAATCCTCTTTCCATTATGAACAAGCATGATAAGGAAGCAACGTGTTCACGCGAGAACAATTAAGAGGGCATGGTGTGAGTTACGAGACGGTGCATTTGTTTTTTGTTGATTGAAATGACAGAGATAATGATCCTCTTTAACTGAAGTCCTTTATTTCGATAATTGGCGGTTAGCTAGTTTAGTAAACAAACCAGCAAGGCAAGCCAATTGAACATGGATCACAGTTTCGTGTGGCAATCTAACTTTCTTCCTCCGCAAGTAATTGCACTTTGATCACGCAACATCTCTCCATAAGATACGCCATTCAAAGCTGGCCATCATTCTAATCAGATAATTATTGAGGAAAACAAGATGGGCTCTTAATCATAATTCATTGGAGATTTCCGTGCCTAGCTTAAAGGGAGAATGATGATTAAATCTGCAATATTGTCGGCCAAAATCAACGTGAACCTATTGAATAAAAAGCAGAACTATTAAACAAACAATGTTGTCGGTTAAAATACGAATAGTAAAATTATTAATTAGAGATTTTCATTAACAGGATTTGGGACCTACATTTTCTCTAAGGCTACCTACCGAACGTTCAACTATTGCTTTTTCCCAAAATCGACCAACACTGTGAACTGTCAAATGTGTTTCATCGATTCAGATTCCGTTCTACAATTTTGATGAATCATATTGTTGTAGTTCGTCGATGAGTGCGTTTTTGGCTGGGCTATGTTTGTTTTCATCACAGAGTTACTCGAAGTGTATTTTTCCACTTGGTGCAAAAATCAAAGGACAATCGTTTGTTGGTGCTCGCAAAAAAGCGATACGTATCCTTTCGTCATCAACTCACGCCAAAGGTGAGTCCTTCGACTGTGTGTGATGAAATATCTAACGCAATAGCGATTCATTCGTGTCCAATCGTGTCCAATCGTGTACGTACGACGCTGGCCTTAACGCGACCTAAACACAGGACTGTCGATCAAAGTGCGCGCAACCAGTTTTCGAGGGTTCGGTGAAACTCATGTTTGGTCTTATGTAAGTTTTTTGAACCAGCGTCGCGTACTGCGTTGTTTCGCGAGAACACGATCATGCAGAAAGTAAACATTGGATACTGTGACGAAGCACGGTGCGCACAAAAGGAGGAAAAAAATAAACAGAAGGTCTTCCTGTTTGACGTCACGTAACGTGACATTCGGGTTCGGAATGAAAGACGCAAAAGAAAATGTAGATTTCCAATCTCAGTGATCCTTGCAAATCTGATTGCCACATAAGATATGATATTAGTTCGTTCATAGATTTTAATCGATTAATGTTTCACTACCGTTTCTATAAAATGCTTTTTAAAAACAACACAACAGTTTCGCTGCAGGTTTCCATACAAGGGAATCTTAGCTACTTCCTGATCCGCTGATGTGATTTCCGCATTCGCACGGACTCACAGGCTTTGTTGGTATCCCAGGTGCTGGTGCGTGGCTTTGTTCTAGTTTCTATCGCGGAAAGTTTTCCTTTGTATGTTTGGTATCCTTTGGTATTTTGGGGCGCAAAAACTCGTTGCATTACGGCCTTCAAACACATTGACACAGTGTTGGCATTATCGCTGCGACTGCTATCAGTTTTCGCGGTCATTTTGAGCTGTTCTTCGCTATGCAATCTCAAGTTCGTCGTCGCAACGGTGGCCTGCTCTGATAGTTGTGTGATTTAAATAGCTATTTCTTTAACGCATTTTATGATTATCGTCTTTTACTTGCAGACCCATCTGGTTTGTGGCTGTCGCTGAGAATACTGCTACTGGCGTGGATTATGTGAGTTGAATTTCTTTGAGTCGGTAAATCGGTAAGGTCAAACGCTAAACATCGCGATTGTTCTATCTTTTTAGTCCGCCGCGAACAACGAACAAAGATGGGCTCGCTGCTAGATGAGCAGCTCGCGTTGGAGGACACTTGCAAAACGTTTGAACTGTTACATGCCGGGGGTTTATCTTCCTGCGCCGGCACACCCAGACAGACAGCCGAGAAAAATCCGTTCCACACAGAGCTGGACTGTGCGAGCGAAAGCCGCCAGCAAGATCACCAGCTAATGAGGAAGATTTTTGGAAATCGGTGCGAATGTGGGGCCGAACGGTCTGTAACCATTCCCGGGGGGACCAGCATCATCTCCGGGGGAATAGTATCGCCATCGGCAGTCTCTACCAGTAAAACCACGGTCACCCACAGACACAGTGCGTTGCATCTTGAGCATGGCATCCGCAATCAGCGAACCTTCAAGCACAAACATCGCACCGAAAGGAAGGCTATCGTGCGTGACGCCGTTCTGCGCAACATTGGCCGTTGCGTGCACCAGTGCTTGCGAAGACAGAGTGATGGCAAAACGGCACTACTAGGACAGCGCTACAGTGGAGTTGGAGAAGGCACGACGGCTGCTGGTGGACCTCTGAAAGCGTCACGGTCGGAGACGAACCTCGCCGCCGCCTGCTTCGCCGCTGAGGCTAGCGATGATCTGCTCGATTTCAGGTTACTGATTGCGCAATGCAGTGACCTTTCGCTTGACTCGGTGTCACAGGTCTCCGAGGTGCCGAATTACACCCACACCAGCTTCCGGGCGCTTCGACCCATGGATCTGACGTGGCAACAGTTGAGCCGAACGTCAGCCCATGCAAGGCGCAATCGAAAGCGGCAGCTCAAGAAGTGCAACAGTACCTCGTCGCTGGACAGTGATGGCGCGGAAGTGAGCTTCAGGACCGGCTCCGATGGAGCTGAATTGCTCAGTACAACGGACAGTGATGGTCTGTCGGTGGTGCCATTAGGAATGACCCCCGCACAGTGCGGGTCCAGTAACAGTACCGCCAACACCGTCGTTTCCTCTGCCTCGTCGACTGCCTCAGCTTCCTGTTCGCAGCAGGCGCGCCTCAACATCATGCCGTGCGACGTAACCATCGACGAGATGGCCAGTTACTTCGAGACCCTGGTTTACATACCGAAAAAGATGTCCTCCATGGCGGAGATGATGTACATTTAAAGTAGACCGGCTGTAGGAATCACCTGACGACCGGTAGCCATTGTTGAGTCGAACATTTGTTTTCGTTTCGGACCTTCTTAAAATTCCCTAGTGAATCTTTTCCGGCATCCAATGTTTCGGGCTTTCGGTCTAAAGGTACAAGCAAACTGGGGTTGTGAGTAGCTCAATGGCGATTTCGTGTGGTCGCCCTCAAACTGATCTTTAAGCCGCCGTCTGACCAGTGTATGTGTGTGCATGTGTGTCCGTGATTTAAGTAAATCGTAGAAGTAATGTGTTCGGCACCACTAGGTCCCAATCGTACCGTGTAATTTTCAGTAGGAACAAATCGTTAGCCAAACACGTGAATTGTACGCGCATGAAGGCCGGCCCGAATGTAACCAAAATATGTTGTAACATTATTCTATTCGATCAGATAAAAATGCTGTGTGGTGTGAGCAAAAGATGTAATCTCTCAGAAGTGCCCGTCCGACCGACGTGTTGTCAATGCTTTCACTTCTCGTTCACCTGGAACACCGAGTGAGGTGAATGAAGGTTGGAAAAGATCTTGAAACCACACTATATCAGAGGATCGGTGGGGGGAATATATTTCTTACATCGTTTACTATACCTTGCAACGAAACGTTTATGCTTGATACTACTTTCAACTCGAAACAATGGCACGGTTCGGGCCGAAAGTGATCTATAATCTGGAAAGTGGTAGATCAAATGTATTCACGTTCTTTTCTGTTCGTACTTTGTGTTTTAATCAATAAAGGAAACATTGGTTCCGTTTTTTAAAATAACTATTTTCAACAGCTCTTTATTATTGGTGTTCTATTTAACGTTCGATAAATGGTTTCTTGTGTTTCTCTGAAACAAACGATTAAGGTCGGATTCCATTGCCCCACGATATGGTCATTTTATATTCTTGAAACCCGAAAAGAAACTACTACAATTTCATCAACAATGGTACTTTTATTACTTTCTTCTACGTATTTACAAAAAAAAAACACCAACCAGTTCAAAATGCAGTCAAAACGGCACGTTTCCTTGTTCCCGGGCTCTTTCCCGGTGCGTTGTTGCGAGCAGAGCCCCTTTGGCAGCCTTCAATTGGCAGCTTGGACAGTTTCTCTGATCTGCAATCCGACACGTTCCGTTACCCCACCATGGTGGTGCGTTTGGGTCGCCTCAGTTCGGAGGACACGATGGTGTTGCGTGCCGACCTCCATGGTTCACCTACAGTGCAGGTGCAGACAAAGCAATAACAATGTGTTTCCCTTAGAAGTAAAATAAATATTAGTCTTTCATCCGTTTCGTGGTGCTTCCAGCTGCAGTGGCCGTGCGTGGCCGCTGCCGGTTGTTGCATGTATGCTAGCTGCTTTGGCCTTGCACCCCGACCACGGATCCCGTACGTTCCAGGCAGCCTTTGACTCTTTTGAGGTTAAAAACGCCTAGTGCGTGGCTATGGCGCACAAGTGACCGGATATACGGTTGCGGTTTATCTTATGACTTGTTTGTACAGACTTTCTGCATCTCTCGGGCGCGACAGCTACAGAGCCCCATAGATTGGCTCTGTGTACAGCACGGGTGTGGCACTGCCGTAGATTTCCGACCCGACCATACGCTGGGAGTTCCTCGATTGCACTTGTTGCTTGTATCTGCAAATATCGGAAGGTAAGAAATAAGTAACGTAATGGCGTCTCTCGCCTAAGGATTTCGTACCGTTTCGCCAAACAGCAAGCGGTCATGGTGGACGCAAAGGCGGCGAAGCCTATCAACCCGGCCAGTATCACCAGCCAGGTGCCGGAGGAAGCAATCAGCGCACCGGTCGGTGCTTTCTTCCCAACCGCGCAGGAGTCGATCTTGTGGACCGAATACTTGGCGTACACCTCCGCCAGCAGCTCCTTCAGCTCGGGACTGTCCATTAAGCGCATCATTTCGATCGGAGCCAAGGCAGAGCCGTGACGCGTGAGCTGGAAGCAAGAACCGGTCGAGCTGAAGTCCAGACTATGATCGGCATGACTGAGCACTTGGGCGTCGAAGACGGAAAGCTCAAGGTTCGAGTCCGCCAGCCGGCTTTGCAACTCGCTGCTAAAGTTCGTCAGTAGCTGGCTGATTTCGGTTGGAGGACGCGAAAAGACAAACCGTAGCAACGATTTGTCGCGTATGACGAAAATCTTCATCTGCGTTTCGCTGATACGCCCCGGATCATCGCTGTTGCTTGCCCGCACAGTTAGTTGGAAGTAACCGTCGACAAAGTTTGCCATGCTGCGTGTCGTGCGGATTTCGGCCGTCTCGGGGCTCAAACTGAAGACGCTCGCGTAGTCTTCGGTGCGATTGTCGCGTCGGTAGAACTGCGGGATGAAGTTGATGCTCTGGATCGAATAAACGATCGGATGTGCGCTTGGATCGACGTCGAACGCCCGGCTGTTGGCGATCGGGGTATCGATCGGGACGTTGTGCCGAATGCCGATCGTTTGATTTTCCCGCTCGAACTGCGGCGAGTGATCGTCCCGGTCGGTGATTCGTATCAGAACCTGCTGCTGTGATTTATCAAACCGATTGTAGCCATCGCGAACGCGATCCGGGTTGGTGCCGTACTTGAAGCACCGGATCGTCAAACGGATCGTTTCCATCGTTTCTCGATCGAGGGGTTGCGTGGTACGAAGAACGGCCTCGCTGTTGGGCGTACGCGAAATCTCCAGCAATCCCAGCTCGTTGCCTTCCACGATCTCATAATCGATCGCACCGTTCTCACCGACATCCTCGTCCAGGGCAGAAATGTTACCCACAACCGTGCCGGCCGGTTCTTCCTCCAGAATTACCATTTCACGTGGCTGTGACTCGACATCACGCACAAACCGTGGCACATGATCGTCGATGTCGAGCACGTTAATGCGCAGCACGACGGTTGAGGCTTGCGGGGGTTCACCCATATCGCTCACCTCAATGATAATGTTGTAGGTCGCTTTCGTTTCCCGATCCAGTGACCGTGTCGTCGTAATGAGTCCGGTTTTGGCGTTTATGCTGAAGGATTTGGCATCCTCGATGTCTGACTGGATGCGATAACGAAGCGTACCGCTCGGTGTGGCCGGGCTGTCCGGATCGCTGGCGATTACCTGAAACACCGGAGCACCGATCGTGGCGTTCTGGTGAAGGCGTTGACGCAGGGTTTAAATATGAATATGAATTTAACGGAACTCCCTCCCTCCCGGACCTACCTCAGTGACGTTGGCCGTTTGGCCCACCTTCGGGGCGATGAAAAAGGGAATACCATCGTTGGCGCTGATGTCGCCGATGTACAGCGAAAACGAGACGTCATTGTAGAGGGAGCTTTGCTTCGGCAGCTGATTGCCACTGTCCTGCGCACGGATCACCAACTCGTACGGATCCGATCGTCCCTTGCCGGTTAACATTGCCTTCGTTTTGATTTCCCCCGTCTTGGGATTGATTTGGAGCAGCCCTGAGGTGGAATAAAACCAGGTTTAACGGTATTAAATAGTCGTACATTGCAGCACTGCATGCACTCACCATTAGCTTCGCCTTCGTTCAATATGTCGTACCGCACCTCGCCACCCAGCCCTTCGTCGGGATCGTGTGCCGTGATTGCGATCACAAACGTGTCCACCAGCACGTTCTCGGGAATGACGGCGGTGTACGAGCGTTGCCCGAAAATCGGAGCATTATCGTTTACGTCCAGCACATCGATCACCACCTCCAGATTCGTGCGCTTTGCCTCCGTCGGCCGACCGGGCGCATCTTCAGCCACCACCACCAGCTTCAGGACCGATTGTTTCTCTCGGTCGAGCGACTGACCGGGCGCGATACGGATTTCGCCCGTCGTGTTGCCGATTGTGAAGAGGTTCGAGTGGGAACCGAACAGACTGTACGACACGACGTTGTACCGGAGCAGCGCATCCTTTTCGGTGCGGACGACATCGGCGTCGGTAGCGTGGACGGTGGCCACCAACGTGGGATAGCGGTCCGATTCCCGCACCGACACACGGAACCCGTCCCGTTCGGTGAAGATTGGCGCGTTGTCGTTAACGTTCTCAATCGTTACGTTAACGTACGCCAGCGACTGCCGTTTGCGGTTGCTGGTGATCGCTTTCACGACAAAGTCGATCGTCGTTCGGTTGTAAGATTCGTAGTCGAGCCGCTTGCGCAGCGAAATCTCTCCCGTACGCTCGTTCAGACCGAAGTACCCGTCCACGTCGGGCATCAGAAGCTCGTAGTCGGTGATCGGAACATCCGAAACCGGATCGTCCGCCTCGATGCGAAACACTACGGCCCCGACCGGGGATTCCTCCTTCACTTTTACCTCGATCTTGGGCCGCACCGTCGACCAGCCCTTGTTGCGGAAGAGCGGGTTGGTGTCTTTGAACGATTGCACGAACAGCGTCACCTCCGTTTGGTCGTACTGCTTTTCGGGCGTGATCTGTGCGTTCGTGTCGACCGCCTTCACGGTGAGCGTGATCACCGCGGCGTAATTGTAGCTGAGCGTACTGTTGACGTAGATCGTACCATCGTCCTTGCCGATGCGGAACGCCTGGCGGTAGTCGTAGGAGGAAGTGGTCAGCAGCGGGATGCCGCCCTTGGTGACGGCGGTGATTGGTTCGATTATCGAGTACTCGATCCGGGCGCTTACGTCCGTGTCTTTGGCCGCCACCCGGACTACTTCCGAGCCGACCGCACTCCGCTCCGACACGTACGCCGTGTACGTTTGCTGCGTGAAGCGAGGCGGCTTGTCGTTGATGTCTTCGATTTTGACGTGCACCGTCGTGGTGGCCGTCTCCGGGATCGGGAAACCGGCATCGATCGCGTTCACTACGATCGCGTAGCTTTCCGGGTTCGTGTCTCGGTCGAGCCGCGCATCACGGGCCACCGTTATCAGGCCGGTGCTATAGCGAAAGAGAGGGGGGGAATCCCTAGGTTAAGGAAGCTCAGGCACCCAAAAACGGCCATACTTACTGGTCGTCGATGACGAAGTTGTCACTGGCCCCGACAATTCGGTACGTCAGGAGGTCGTCCAAACCATCAGGATCGGTTGCGCTAACCCTCGTGACGTTGTACCCAACCGTGGCGTTCTCCGGAATCGCGGCCCGGTACGTCGGCGGTCCGGGAATGTCGCGACCGGGCGCCACGGGTCCGTAGCCCTTGAAGATTGGCCGCTGGTTGCCGGAGATGCCCACCCGGACCAGCACCCGGGTGTCGTTCTTCAGCGGGGGCACACCGTGGTCGGTGGCCACCACCAGCAGCTCGTACTGTCCGCGATCCGTATCCATCGAGCTAACCGGGCGCGTAATCCGTATCTCGCCCGTCGCCCGGTCCACCGCGAACACGTGCCCCGAGATGCTGTTCTCCGATTCGATCGCATAACTAACCCGCCCCGCACCCTGCTGCGGTCCGTCCGCGTCGGTGGCGCGCACGAAAAACTGTGGCTCAAACTCGGTCGCTCCTTCGCGGATGGTGCGCGTGTACTCGAGTGCCTCAAACGCCGGATAGTTATCGTTCTCATCCAGCACGTCGATGAAAACGTTCGCGTTTGTCTCGCGACCTCCGCCATCGGTCGCCACCAGCGCCAAGCTGTAGCTCTTCTGCTCCTCATAGTCCAGATTGCGCTCCACGTAGAGTCCACCGTCGGTCGGATTGGTGCGGAAGAACTCCGCCCCGAAACCCTTCACCGCGTACGCGAGCCGCCCGAACATGCCGGCGTCGTGATCCGTCGCGACGATGTCGGCGATCTTGAAGCCGCGCGGGGAGTTTTCACGCACCGTCAGCGAGTAGGTGGTCTGCGGGAACATCGGCGAGTTGTCGTTCGCATCCTGGAGCCGCACGGTGACCGTGGCCTTCGAGCGTTCCTCACCGTCAACGGAAGCCGACAGCTCGAAGATGAACGTTTTGTCGTCGTCCTGCGGTACGTCGTAGTCGAGGCGGGATGAGTTGAGGACCTTCACCACCACCGGTGTGCGGCCTTCGCCGTGCGTTGGCACCACCGCAAACACCCCCTCGGCGTTGCGAATGCTGCGGAGGGCTAGCGTGTACCGGCTGTTCGGGCCCAGATCCTTGTCCGTTACGATGATCGAAAGGCCCGGCAGGGGCGTGTCTTGCTCGAGGTTCTCCGGTATCGTCACGTCGTACGCCGGCTGGTTAAACTCCGGGATGTGATCGTCCACATCGGTCAGCACGATTGTGATCTGCGAAACGGTCGTATCCCCTGGCAGCTCGTTGTTGATCAGCTCCGTCGCTCGGATACCGAAAGTGTACGCACCCCCATTCTGGGTGATGATGGGATCCTCGCGGTCTAGCGGTTTACCGGTGGTTACTAGCTCCGCTACCCCGGACCTTGGGTGTCCGATGTAGTTCAACCGGAAGTGACCCATCGGTTCGTTCTCCAGCATCAGCATGAGGGGGTTCGGGTTGCCCGTGTCACCGTCGGTGGCGTTAATCGACAGCACGGCCGTACCCTCGATCGTGTTTTCTGGGATCGTGGCCGAGTACGGTGCATTGATAAACACCGGCGGCTGATCCTGCACGTCAAGGATCGTGATCGCGACGGTTGCGTAAGCGCGCAGCGCATTATTTTGCGACCCATCCTTCGCCTGCACCGTCAAGATGTACGAGGGACGCGTCTCAAAGTCCAACGGTTTGCGTAGCTCGAGCCACGCCCCGAACTTTCCCTGTGCGATCTTCTCCGTGTGCACCGTAAACACGTCGCAGATATCGTCGGACCCCTTGGTCGGATCCTGGTAGCAGGCAAACGTCAGCTCGGCGTTCGCACCCTCGTCCTGGTCGGTGGCCACTATTTCCGGGTTCACCGTCACATTACTGCCCGGTTTCGTTGCCTCACTGATCGTCGCACTGTACGGACGACCCACAAAGACCGGCGCATTATCGTTGTAGTCCCGGATCGGGATTTCACGGCGGAGTGAAACTGTGTTGGGCTCCGTACCCAGGATGCTTTCATCTGAGGAGTGGAAATTGCCTCTTATAGCGATGCAAACGAAGTGGAGACGATCGAGGTGGCGACTCACCTGTGATGCTGATGATCACCTCCACCGTGTCCTGTTGCTCACGGTCCAGTGACTGGCGCAACCGAACGACTCCCGAGTCACGATCGACACTAAACACCGGCCCGGAGATGCTGAACCGCAACTTGCTTCCCTCGGGGTCAACACCTGGAAAAAACGACCAGGAAAAATTGCGGTCACCATAAACCGTTCCAACCTAACGGGTCTTCCGCTTGGTTCTACATTCTAATAGCTAATGTTCTCCTTGTTCCATGCCTTTCGATGCCTCTCTGCCTTGCCATCAACATACCATCTAACATCGTGGAGGGAGAATGAACGAAACTCAGAATAGAAAGCAGGTAAATGGCCCCGAAAATGCTTCGCACGTTTGTTCGCCAAAGAGCGCCAAACGAAACCAGTTATGTGGGTTACGTCTTCGATCGGTCGTCGAATGGTCTCCGGAAGACGTCATCACTTAGGCCCCGGTTCAAACGGTTCAACCATTGCTTCGTGATGAATTTTAATGTGTGGATGTGAGTTGCATTTGCCTTTCTGTGCTGTTTTCAGCACCATTGCGTGATACAAAACGGGCACATTGCATTGAGCTTTTGGTCCAAAACCACACCACGCAACGCAACGCAATTGTGCATTGGATAACTTTCTGAAGAGGTACGCGGAGACTGAAGCCAAACTGACTGTACGAGTGATTTAATTCACTCTAAAATGCTGATGCTCAATTGTGGTAGTTCATTATTTCCTTATCCGAGTTTGTTATCCAGAGAAGTAACGGCCAATTCAACTAACCATTAGCGAATGAGCGAAGTAAAAAACCTTGGATTGTTGGGCCGAGAGCTTATGTTCCTTCCACTAGTCCAGTGACATAAGAACCAAAACCAGACCGTTGTTGTTCGATGATTCTGTGCCTAAAGACCTTGCTTTAGAAAACGAAAACATTAGCATAGCTTAGCTCTACTAACACTTCGTAACCATATCGCGAGGTACGTGACGTCAGGTGCGAAGCGCTTTCACGGCACGTGATCACAGTTCGGTTGTTTATTGTTGTTTTATCGTTTCAAACGCACTAATGAATGGCCTTTTGGGCGTTCCACAACCATGATCGTAATGGATTCCATCCAAAATGCAACTGGCGTGAAATGGGCGCTACTCATTTCTGGTGGACCCCTATCTTGGGCGCACGGGTTTTCGTACTTAATGATGTTATTTAAATTCACAGGTAGGAATCGTTAGTTAACAGGCATGTAATTGGCTCTACCACACTGTTTCCTCAACCGTGCACTTTAATAGATGACTAAAGGACACTAGATAGCATAGCTTCCCACCAAACGGCCTCCATTTCGGTTCCGAACTCCCGTACAAGCGTAGCCTCCATCGGAGTGCTTCGTTTGGTGCGTGCTCCACATCGATCGTGGGAAAGAAAGTGTCATGGAAACGGCAGACTATCCAACCGTATGTACTGACGGCGCTACGATGACGAATTGCTGACATTTTATACCTCCCCTAACCCTAACCGGCAACCCGGTATGCTGTGGGGACGCCCCAAAAGCAGCGATTGAAGTCGCGCCGAGTCTCGATGTGATGAACTAGTTTTGCAGACCAACATAAGGGTTCGCGGAGGGGTGTGTGAGTGGAAGATTTGTGGCGTGCGATTAGAGGCTATGGTGGCTGGCACCGCACCGCACCGCATCTGCACTGAACTTCAAGCGCAACGCCTGGCTCCTGGCCTTGGCTGGGTTCAATGCAGGCTAAAAGTGGCTGCTGGTGGTGCTGGTAGGTTCAGACCGAGCACCGAGTTGGGTAACGATCTTGTAGGGCCACGCCTGGGTGAACGCCAGCGCAGCGCAGCATAAACGCTCAGAACGGGGGACCGAGCCGAGAATATTTCTCGTGCAGCCGATTGTGCAGCATCGAAGGCCACATCGTCGGGCTCGGCGAAAGGCGTCTTGCTGACCACCATCCGACGGTCTCTCTAACCTTTACGGTGTGTGAATGGCTTGAGCTTTGGGAAGTGAACGATTGGAAGCGTGGCTTAACGGGGAAGTAACCGAACGGCTCACCGGTTTCACTCGTTTCATCATCCGTTCCGTGGGTAGTGTGATGGTCAGCTTCACTTTCGTTGCATAGGGGATCCGTGCTTTCAGCACGGATCATTAATGTGCCACCTCTGCGAGGTGGCGTACCGGAGCCGTATATGGGATTTACGATGTAAATGCATTCGACACGGAGGGCGCCGATCTTCGAGTACCTAAGTAGTGAGGTTGAGTAATTTGACGTTAGGTCCACATAGGAGCCATCATTAATTGCTACCTTCGAAGTTTCGCAGCCGCCCAAAACGATGGTTGGTGCTTATGCGGTGTTGTTTCTGATACTTTATTACTTTTCTCTTAAAGAAAAATTGAAGAAACTGCTCATGGGTTTTGTTTGTTTCCCAAAACTCGGTGTTAACAGTATGTGTTCGATCGAATCTTGATGGGCAGAATAGATGATGGACTGGCATTAACGCTCCAGGAGCATTAAGTAATGATTCAATCCAACAGTCGAGAGACCAACAGTCGAGAGAGCTAATATTTTAGTTCGAAAACAATGCTGCATGAACCATAAGGTAGTTAAAAAAAATCGAACTCGTTAATTTGCTAAAAGTCGAATTTAGCCACAGTACTCTGCTTGCCTTCTTCCTCTAATTACACGAAGTCCTACCAAAGAGCTTTTCAAATGGCGGGCCGTTGCGATCTCTATTTTGTTTCAATTTCCGAAAACACATGTCGCGAACACGTGGTGCATTAAGTGGAAGTGTTTTATTTCGCACCATTCGACGTCCTAGTCCCGCTGCGCATCTCTCTGACTAGCCACCAGCCGGCACAGTATGGTGGTAAACCGTTTCGACCAACTTTCGAAAGATAGAAAATGGTCCTAAATCAAACACTAAATCCATCGCCGAACGTTAGCGATGGTCGTCGATTTCTGTCTTCTTTCTCTCTCTCCCGTTGCACGATCGGAACAAAAGATTTCTCCAGCATTCCGGAGTCTGTCTTTTTCGTGTCCCACTCGAGCTCACTCGCAAGTGAAAGCCACCCAATGCTGCTGCTACCCCCGGCGGTGAGCCACCGAAAAAGGGGTTAAAAAGAAATGCTTCCTTCCGAACTCCTTCCGGGCGCCAAGCCAAGCGCGCCGGGTTGGCCGTGAAACAGCGACAATTGAATCTTGCGACTCCCGGCCCCGACCGCCATTCGATCCCCTGGCAGGGGACGCGCTATCGACAGTGATTTCCTCGGGGAATGTCTGACTTTGAGTTTTTGCTTTTTTCCGTCTCCCCTTCTCATATTGACCCAGTTTTCGGGTTTTTTTTCGGATCTTCAGATGCTTTTTTGTGAGATGACGGTGTCCGGGGCGACATTTTTGACGTGTTTTAGATCGAGTTTTAAGCACGTTTGGAAAACGATGGGGTGTCTAATTTTCGATCACGGAAGCTGTGTTTTCTAAATCGGTTCAATGCTGGTCCATAAAGTGGGGCGAACATTTGGTTTGTTAAATACCATTGATACTGT
Organism: Anopheles cruzii; assembly: GCF_943734635.1. Classification (NCBI taxonomy): domain Eukaryota; kingdom Metazoa; phylum Arthropoda; class Insecta; order Diptera; family Culicidae; genus Anopheles; species Anopheles cruzii. The sequence continues at coordinate 51,531,308 of NC_069144.1, read as the reverse complement.
GTAGATCTATATATATAAAAGAGTACCGCGCTATTTTCTGTTTACTTATAACTCAAGAACGGCTGAACCGATTTGGCTGAAAATTGGTGTGGAGGTAGCTTAGATCCAAGGGCCCCAGATAGGATACTTTTTATAATCCGATCGCGTCACAATGAAGCCACAATACGCACAATGTGTTTTTCTCCCCCCCCCCCCTCCCCTTTCCCCATCCAAATAAGGTCGACGCGATCTCTCCCGCTGAGGCGGCATCGACAAACGATAGACAGAGAGCGAAACAGCAAGCAATTGTCTCTCTCTTGCGTATGCTTACACTCTCTCTCGCAAACGCCGAATAGTTTGGCAAATTGTCAGCCAGTGAGAGAGACTCCAGTTATATTCTCGCGATCCGCCACTGTGAGCAATTGTTTAGCGACAAAGGCGGATCTCCTTTCTCATATCTCCTTTCATCCTTCGCGTCGTAAAAAAATTAACGTGCGTGGAGATAATATTGAATACTTCATTTTAAACACTTGCTTTTTCGGGAAATAATTTTAATCGTAGGGAAGCATTCCCCAGTAAGTATTTACTTAATAATAGTGAAATTGTACCGTACCGTGTTTTGTTTGGGGAAAAATGTGAAGATTCGTGTCAATTCCAGCAATGATCTTCAGGTGAATAAGGAGATACCAGCTAACAATTAGGAATGCCAGCGCCAAATCGTGAACTGAATGACGTATATAATCGAGATGTTTGGCGCATGTTGCGAGATGTTTTGGACGGGCAATGATTTTACTGTCCTGAAATTTCCGCCAAACACTGCCAGTAATTCCAAGATCAGCTGACGAAATGAAGTGCTTCTCTTCTTATTGGACAACGACCGTTGAACGGTTTTAGCCTGCACCAACCAGCGACAATGTTAATCTCTGATACTCTTTCTAAACGTTCGTTTTTACGGGCCGGGTTGTTAGTCCCGCGCCAACCCCCTGGAACGCCGGAATCGGGAATCGAACCCATGGCCAGCTGCGATACAGGGACGAGCGTTACCGACTGCTCCTATCACCGGGGGCCCATTGCCTCTGGGGCGAAACAGAGTTCGCCGGGCCTGCTAGTTGTGCAATAAATTACTGGACAATTAAAAAAATATATATTCAGGCAACCTGGGTTCGTCCAGTCCAGCGTGCCAATTGTAATTGGTCGACAAAAACAAGAATTTACTCTAAGGTTTAAAGAAGTTTTTAGTCGTTAAGCGAGAAAGGAACTAAAATCAGCCATTCATCCAATGTTTGATTGTACAAATCGATTGTGTTTATTCGGATTTAATTTGTTTCGCTGACTCTTATCAAAATATTGCACACTATTAGTTGTCGACCAGCAATTTCCAGTTTTTCCGTCTACGGAGCCCTTTGCAACGATGGACCGGTTCGGTTTTTCCAAACGGCTTTCGGTTTGCCCTCGGCCTCGATACCCGTTACTCGAATTAAGCCCCTCCGTTTATTTCGCCCTTTTGCAGAAGACTTGCAGAATTTACCTACCACAAAGAGACCAGGTTGTGGTGTAGGCTTTTCCGCTCGAGAACGTCGGCCAATTTGCGGAACCGATTGACGATGGGCGACCGTTAGCAGAGGCATGTGCCCAACGGAAGGAAGTCGCAGAAACCACGGATTCAATCGATTGATGAGACTCGCGTAGCGTGAAAGATTGTGCAAAACAACGGTTATTGAACAGCAGTGGGGCTGGCGGGAGTGCCACAAACCTTCCCCCACGTTCCCCGGTAACGGAAAACACATTTCGATGAGAATTAGGTTCGTAACAAGCTGCAGTTGTCTGAAGCAAATCCACCCATTGAAAGGCCTTTTTAATCGAAGCTCAGCGAAATGGTTAGGAAAATTGAAAGAAGACCAAAGACCTCGGTGTGTGGAAACCGAGACCCTTGACGGAGCTGGAAAAGCAAACCGCCTTTTCACCGGCTTCATAAGTGTTTCACGTCGCGCAAGCTTTATTTTCCTAATCATTCATCGACCGCCATTTTCATCACCACCGAAACCTTCAGCCTTGGATGGCACCTCAGGCTCCAACGAAAAACAGCTGTTATGCTCGAGGGATGACGGGTGTTTAAAAGCCCCAACAAGGCCCGCACCGGTCGTCTGTTAATGCTTCGTTTGGCACATGGCTTATGAGGATGGTGTTTTTTCTTTCGTTTCGTTTTTTTCGGCATATATAATTATGCAACCAGTTTGCTCTCGTTTTCAACATCATCGCAGGTGGGTGGCGAACGAAAATGCGAGTGGTTCCGCCAGCCAGCCAGCATTTTCCGTTCCGGCGCCCCCGAACCTAATGGGCCTAATGAGCGCAGCTTTTCTGGAACTGATGCCAGCGTATCGCAATGGCCGGCCGGAAAAGCGGAGAACGAACGGTTGATGCGGCGTTTTAATTTAACCATTCCATTGGCCGTTTTTTGTTGTTGTTACCGTTGCTCCAGCCGGATCGATTTAACTGGTTTGAATCGATGAGCATCAATTACCATCCAATTACTACGCTGGTTTGCGACTTTCGTCTGCCTAGATTGCGGAGGCTAGGCTTTCGTATGCCTTTGAATCGATAATGCGTGGTGCGGTTTAGAGCGAAGAATCAATTTCCTGTGGGAATCTCAGGCGGAGCCACTTTTCCGTCTGCTGGTCAAGTGAATGGAGCAGACAAATTACCTGAATCTGATACTACTTGCCGCTGAACAACGTGATTCGTGTCAACAGGCTTTGCGTAGCTTTCGTTTATCGTGCCTCATCGTCGGGCCTACAAGTGTTTTGCTCCATTCGTGAACTCGTTACTCAATTGGGCAACATGAGCATAAACAGATGTCGCACAGTTTTGTTTCATATGTGTTGTCTGCGATGTGGAAACACGTGCTGCAATTAACGGCGTACCTCATGCCATCTTTGGGTGACCCAATTTTCGGGGCAAGTTTGCATCTGCAGCCGTGGGCTCGGTTTTGTGTATGGGTTCCTTCTCGATTGGTGGCAAGAAGGCTTGCTTTAAAAGAAGTAAACCCCTCATTACATCAACGTAAAACTTTGCCCTTTCTTAAGCTAATTATCCTGAATAAAAATGGATATATTTTATTGAGCTATGAATGGAAATACTGTGGGAAAGGATGCTCTTGGTCAAATGACATACACATTTATACTGAGCATTTTTAGTTTCTCGATTTCTAGCAGCATGAACATCTTTTAACAGTCCACTCCGACCCAAAACATTCGATTCAACGCAGCCGCTACAAACTCTATCATTACTTTTAATTCCTTGCCATCTGGATTGCCATCACTGTGTTTTAAGCGTCGAACAATTTAACACTGCACCAGATCGGCACTTCCGCTGCTGAACTTCCCAGCTCATAAAGGGTCACCTAGTCTCGCGTCGCTTTCCACGCTGAGAAGGAAGGCGAACCAATTTCGCTGTCATTGTCAGAAAAGCTATCATTGTTTGGCCCCGGACGACGACGATTTGGTCCGACAGTTTTCCTTGCCAAGACCTCTCAACCTCTGCCCACGGACCGTGACCGGGGGCTAGGCTAGTGAAGCAAGAGTGTTGCCATTCCAGCCAGCCTCTCGAGGCGAGTGGGAAGTGAATGACGAACTGGATCAACTTGAGCTGGCTTCCCTTTCGGACGACAAAAACGACGATCGGCACAAAAAGTGAAATTAAAACTTGTTAAACACCTCTCCGGAGCGCGGTGTGCCTTCGAGGCCAAAACAAGATCTCGCTCATTCAACGGAGCCGGAGCCGCCCCGGAGCCAGCAGTTAGTCTGGAGCCGTAACCCCCAAAACCTGCTGCTGCAGTCTCCTGCTTTCTGTCGGTGGCTGCATAATTAAACGAAACCAAGAGTAGCACTACCCGGTGGTGCTGGTGGTGGTCAATTGTATCATCCGGTTCCCTTACTTACCTCGCAACTGATAGACCACACTGCCGACCGGGGTGTTTTCGAGTAAACTGAACCGGGACATGTCGCCGCTGCCCGGGATAAAGTGTGGCGTCCGGTTGATGATCTGTGTCCGGGCAACCGGTCCGACCGATAGGCCCACGAGGGCTACGAGCCAAACCAGTTTCCCGCTTGCGGTGGCCCGGTGCATTCTGCTGCTGCATCCGTGCTGCATCTTGGATGTCTGGGCGATGGCCGCGTTGGTGGCGTGTTGAAGGAATACTTAGGGTGGCTTCAGGGCTTCAAGGGCTTCCCTAAGCACTTATGCCACCATCACACGCAAACAGAGACCGCCTGACGCTGTTCCCAGCTTTCGGATGATTAATTTCTCGCTTCTACCAAGCGCTCGCGAGAAGGTCTTTCCGCCGGTCACGTCGGACTGTTGCCGAAAGCAGTAAAAGGTTGACCTCGTCACAAACGGTCGGCCGCCGCACGATCTTAAGATGAGGCTTTCTTTCGCCTGGAATTTCTCAACACTAACACACGCTCTCTCTCACACACACACACACACACAGTTAACAGACACTCTTCCGTTCACACCACCTTAGGCCGGGGTGGGTGATTTGCATCTTCTTTCGCTGGGTCCACCTGACGACACCTGGCGACGCGTCACTTTCCGGAGTCTTCGCGTTGCTCTCTCTCGCTCGCTCTCTTTGGACGGACACCGGTGGACGATTGCTATTGATCGCGGTTTGATCACTCGCTACCGAGACATCTGCAAGTCGAGATCACAAACGGCACTCATCACCTGCATCTGCCGTGCTGTGGTGCAAGGTTTCTCGCCTGCTTTCCGCGAACGATCACCTCGATCGATCGATCTTTGCGCACGATTTTGGCACGTTTCACTGACCTCACCTCAGCACGGAGACGAGTGCTGCTGACTCATTTCAATTCGCGTCACGATCCCGGACCCGGCGGAGAACCGGTTGTGGTGCCGCTAGAATATGGGCCAATCGCCGAAAGGCCGATCGGAGGCCCTTCCCGACGAAAGACCGACGGATGGCAATCGGTCAACTTGGGTCAAATACTTCTTCCGTTCGGGGCAACCAGCCTTCACGCAGGTGCACAAGGAACGCAACGTGACACGAGACACACGAACACACGCAAAAGATGGCTCCCGCTGGGAAGTGGTTCACTTCTCAGGCTCACGAGATCGCGGGATCAGGCGGTCGCGGAACATGCGCTCAGGTCGATCGTCGCTCACTGACTGAGTGGACCGGATCGGCGCAGCTTCGGTCTGTACTCGGTCTGATCGCCGGCTTCTGCGAAGCTTCCGCCACGAAGAAAACGCCAAGAAACCGCAACAACTCAACAACAACAACAACGACTCGCTGAGTTCCCTCGGTGTCGAACGGTTGTTGTTTGCTTTCGCTCACCGACACCGTTGACTGTTTTCGTTGAAATCTCGTAGCTCGTTCGTGCCGCGGGATGCCAAACAAAATCTCGGGCCAGGCATATATGCCAGAGGTGCGTGCTTTTTCCCGTAGGCACTCACCCAGGGCCCGCCGTTTGGCTTAAGTTCCGAGAGGAACGCATGTTTGGCTTTTTGTTTACCTTGCGGTTCGTGAACCGTAGCGAAAATAAGCTCTCCCGGGCATCGCTGGCTGGCTGGCTTCTGGAAGGAACGCTTGTTTACTGTTGCCGACGCAATGGCCGACGGGGTGATGGTCGGCTTATTTGTCGGCGAATCCGACATGTCCGGCCCCACAAATCAGAGATGAAGCGACGTTGTTGCGCTACGTGATTCGGAATCATTTTACCCACCGATGATCTGTTAGCTGGAAGTAGGGAAAAATTGTTTTCCGGTGTCGCGTACGATGCGGAAGCGTGTGACTTTAAATCCGCACATTGATCCTAAGCCAACAGGTCGCATCAGCAACTGGAGTGCGTGTTGTTGCGCAAGCAACACGCACAACTTTTTGTGGAAAACTAAATTGACCGGTTTGTGAATTAATGGGCAATACACGTAAAACCCAGGAGGATTTCTAAGGTTTCGTTTTGTTGCGTCATTCAACCATGCAGCAGGGTTTTGTGAACTTTTTCAGTTTTGCAAACTTAGTTTTGTGGTTTTCTGTGGACCATTATTGCATAATTTCAAATACAAAATATTGAACGGAACATATTAAAAGGTCGTCTATTACTATTTTCTTTAATACTATTTTCAATCTATTTACAATTTACTAACAATTTGTTTGACGATAGCCGTTCGCCCACTGAGGCAGTTTCCCGTCTGATGCAGGCGTTGAAGTCTCTCGATGCTGAGTTGTAGCTTGCGTGCCACGGCTAGCAATAAAGTGGCGAGATCACTTGCGTGCAAGGGCCAGTGTTCAAAGTAATTGTGTGCGATCCGGAGCGCAGGAAAAACGTACCCAGAAAATATCACTTAGAGAACATATAACGAGAACAAAGTTGACGTAATGTAAATAGTCTGCAAACGGAACAAAATGTATATTTTGCTACGAGTAAAACCCATCGGAATGTACGCATTTAACGAAAAAGATGCTTTATTAGTCTCTATTCGGTCCGTCACTGAGTGAGGTGCGATTCAAACAGTGACATAGTTCTTCTAATCAAAGATGAATCTAAACAGGATACATCAAGCTTTATTTTGCAATAAAACGCAAACGATAATGGAAAAGGTATCGCAACTTTTGTGGATTTTCAAAAATTATTTATTTATTCATGATTATCTATTTTGTCCTCTTTATAATAATCCCCATCAGATACTATTCAACCAGCGTTTTTTTTTCAATCCTCGAAGCACTCTAAAATATTTTTTTTTGTGATCTTGTTCAGCTCCTCTTCAGATGTTTCAATCGTAGCGTTTATTAGGCGGACATATCTTGAAAATACGGTGGCTGTGGCATCATAAGTGTTTTGTTTTTGGCCAATAATTCGCTCCCAAGCAACGATGTGTGAACAGAGGACGTTTCCATGGTGCCGAAAGGCAATTTTTGCTTTTCCACAAATCCGGGAATTTCTGCCGGATTACTTTGCAAATTGCGCATAACTGCTCCTTACCAATGGCAATAAGACAGGCAAGCAAAGTAGCTGTCGAAAACTGATTGACCATTCGAAATGGTCGAACTTGTCAACATAAGTGAGAGACATTAGTAGCAACATAACGCCACGAAAAAATCGAAAGTCGAATGCCAAATTCCGTATACTTTTTTAGCAGACCACGTAGATTTGTGCAGTTTATGGTGCCTTCTGTTTTGGTGATCGTAGGACGCAGAAGCATGCTTTTGCTTGCTTTTGATGAGCAAAAAATCTTGATCTCCTGATTTAATCGCTGCACAATTGTCCCTCTTCGAGTTGCGTGAAGAGCGAAATGTGTCCTATTAAAACGGTATCAAATGTTTTTGGGCACGGGTTGTCTTTCGCTCTCTATTGTGTGCGAATCATTTATTCATACAAGTTATCTAACATCTCGCAGTGTAGAAC